>NW_022589747.1:1207943-1355728 GCF_004348235.1 Phoca vitulina
AGGTGGGTGTGGTGCCAGGTGGAGGGGAGCACGGTGATCAGGGGCAGGGGCAGAGCACCTGGGCTCAGGTGTGAGGCAGGAGATCCCAAAGGGATCCTCTTCTGATGGCTGAACGTTTTCAGTGACCAGAAGGTGTCACCAGTTGGGGAGAAAGGACCCAGTGAAATCCTAGGACATTTGGAGAACAGTGTTGGGAATCTGGCAAGATGGCCGGCAGTGTTAAGTCAGTACAACGAGCCTGCTGGACACCCCCAGGGTCAAATTAGAAAGAGATCAACTCCCCTCATTTGTTCAGCACTTGGTCCCGTGTCTCAGGTGACTCCTCACACCTGACCACGCGGTGGCCCGTCGCCATATGGAATTCTGCTTATCTCGCCTTTGAGAGCTGCCCTCCCCCGTGGCGAGGGGGTGAGGGGCAGGGCTCTCTCTCCGAGGAGACGGCCTCTCCACCTGCCCGGGCTTTGGCGTGTCTGCATTGTCGTCAGAGGTGGACACCTGCTCCTGGAACACAGCACATTTTAAAAAATGTAAAAAATATTTATGATTTTAAAATATATTATTTTAAAAGTACTTAAATATTTAATAATTTTAAAATAGCTTTAAAATAATATTAATAATATATAATATATATAATCATATATAATAATTTTATTTTTTATTTTTATTTTTTAAAAAATTTTTTTATTGTTATATATAATAATTTTAGAACTATTTTAAGTACTATTTTTAAAAATGTTTCAGATTTGACGTCACCTGAAAGGCGCTGCCCGGGCTGGATTTTGGATTGCGCATCTGGCTGAAAGGGAGGTGCTCACGTCGCTCACCACGTTTGGTGTCGATTGTGTTGCCGGCTTCGAAACACCTCCCCGCACTCTACGCTAACCCCTAAAATTAAGTTACGCCACCGCTCAGACTCGTGGAGAATGGAGATTGTCCTAACAGCCGAGCCGCACCGAGTGGTGATGTGTGCTCCCGTGGTCTGTGTCGCCACCTCGAATCCCACCTCCACCGGAAATCTTGCGACGGTGAAACCGTCGTGTTGGGGGAGTTGACATGCTCGGGGTTTTGGAGGACGACACGGTGAAGCCTGCACTTTCCAGCTTAGGACAGTGTTCCCCTGCTTCTACCAATGCTCGCAATCAACATGTAGCTATGATTGTTTTTCCTTTTGCAGAGGTCCTGCTTTTGCTCTAATTTTTATTAGAGTAGAAGGGTGGAGAACACGCATATACATTCTTTGGGACAGAGCAAATTCGTGTTAGGAATCTGGGTTTATCGGCTCAGCTATCTTGTCCCGAGCAGGGTGTGCCGGGCTGTTCAGATCATCACGAACGTTCTTTCCAAGCTGTTCCAAGGAAACACCTCATCTTCGTCGACATTAACCCTCGTTTTCCCGCATGGGGAACTGAGATCATAGGTATGGGTTTTTTCATTTTTTTTCCCCAGAATCCTCAGTTTTCTTGGAACTAGGTGCTGAAACATTGGCCATCTGGGTTGGTTGACAAAATACAGCAATAGTGAGGGTGTGGCTTGGGGACACCTGCCTCCCACGGAGGCAGCTCACCTGATCTAAGCTTCGCTGTCGTCTTTCATAAAAGAGAGAAAAATTCCAGTCTCCCCCTTCGGTTGCCTGTGTGGGGCCGGGTACCACCGTCCACCCGGGGCAGGAGGCTCAGCGGGAAAGCCACAAGCCTGGGGCTCATTGGCCTGGATTGGCCTGATTCTCAGTGTCTGAATCTAAGAAGTAGGAATAGTCATTACCTTGTAAAATTGTTGTGGGGATCCTGCTCCCGGAGGAGGGCACTCGCTGTTACCCCTGTCCTCCCAGGCCTCCCGCTAGTGTGCGGACCACCGACGCTGTGTCCCGTGGCCCGGGACAGCGTCCCCACCGCTGTGGATAACACACGCCTTTCTCATTCTTACTGGAAATAGTGTTCTTTCTAAAAATGACCAAAGTTCGTAGACATCAACAATGCTTTCAGATGTGATTTAATCATCGTTATTAAATCTATTTGGGGTATTATCTGGAGTATTTTTCCTGTTTTCGTGGCGGTACGTAGTTGCTGCTCAGGGTCACCTTGCTGGAGCTTGGCAGTAGCATCTGGGCCTCGGCCGCCCCACAGTGTTGGCTCGGTCCCCAAACCCTGCTTTGCCCACCGTCTACACTCTGCATGCTGAAGGATCCCCTGTCCCCATCCTTGGCCCCTAACTACTCACGGTTTCCCACACCTGCATCTTCAGACCAGATCTTACTTGCAAACGTCTCCGGGGGCTGTCTGGTGGACACCGAGAGCCCGCGCCTCCGGGAGCCTCAGTGAGGGAGTAAACCCAGCTTTGCTGTGCGTGCGGATGGCCTCAGACGCCGCTTTTCCTGCTCGCTCCCCCACGGGCTCGCGCTCCAGCCGGGCCTCTCCGCCGTCCACGCCCAGAGTCTGGTCTGACTCCCACGTTGCTGCCCAGAACCTGCAGTGATGATTTCTCTCTTTGCTTCTGGAAATTCACCATCCGACCCTCCCTTCATGCTTCCAGGGAAGGCGATTTTTCCAAAATAGAAATAACACATTAGGTCCCTGCTCCTGCTTGAGACCCTTTGATGGGCTTCTGCTTCTGACCGATTAGATTAGCCTTTCCATCTGGAAGAACTAAAAAACTGAATAAAGTGCAAAAATCCACTGGCATTGCGGACACTGGACATCAGGCAACTGTGAGCAGTGATACCTGAGGGTCAGGAGCCAGGTGAAGGGGCCCCACACCTGTTCCACCACCTGCTCTGGAACGGCCGACCTTCCGCGGAGCTGCCGGACGGAGCCTGGCCCAGTCAACACTGACCTCAGGCTTCCGGCCTCGGGAAACGAGAGACAAGCATCTCTGATTCCAGGCCACTCGGTTTGTGGTCACTTGTCACAGCTGCCCTGAGAAACTAAAACGAAACTATTTAAAAATCTAGAAGATGAAGAAGTCGAAGAAAGATTAGGTGAACAGAGCATCAGTGAGCACGGAACAGCTTCATGCAGCCAAATATGCATGTGATTGAAGTAGCCGAAGTGGGGGTGGGGGCAGCAAGGAGAATATCTGAGGAAATAACCACGATTTTTCCAAATATGAGTAAAACTGTAAACACACAGACCCAGGATGCTCAAAGGATCCTGAGCACAGGGAATATGGACAAAACTGCACCGAATTGCTTAAGAACACTCGATGAGGAGACGATAAACAGGAAAAATATACATATATTTTAGATTCAGAGGAGCTCAGCCAGAGAGCACTGGTCTTCAGCTGTGATAATTTCTTACCAAAATCATGTGCTGTAGGTGTCCGTAAACATCCTTCAGGCGCGGAAAGGAAAAAGACATCTATTCACACAGAAAGGTTTTTCCCAGTGAAAATGTCCTGCAAAACCAAGGAGAGATCGGGGCGCCTGGGTGGCTCAGTCGGTTAAGCATCTGCCTTCAGCTCAGGTCATGATCCCAGTGCCCTGGGATCGAGTCCCGCATCAAGCTCCTTGCTCATCAGGGAGCCTGCTTCTCCCTCTCCTTCTGCTGTTCCCCCTGCTTGTACCCTTGCTCACTCTCTCTCGCCCACTCTCTCTCTCTCTAACAAACAAATAAATAAAAAATCTTTAAAAAAAAAAAAACAAAACACCAAGGAGAGATCAATATGGTTTCTGACGCAAGAAGGCAGAAGCCCGCGGCGGGCCGATGCGCACCCGGAGACCGGGATCTGGGAAGTGACAGAACTCAGCGATCAGGTCTGAGTGAGCGCGATGGCGTTGTCCTCGTCCTTGTGTTCTCCCTGAAAGATGACCGGCCGCTCACGAGTTGGAAGAGCCTACTGCGCGGTGTGTCACGAGCAAAGATGTAAAATATACAATAGCGGCCCGAAGGCTGGCACGGGCACTGCTGTGGGTTTCTTTCTAACTCGCATTGATTTGGAGGGTGAAAAGCTGGAGATGTGTCCTACAAATCCCACAGCGGCCGCAGAAATAGTAAAATAACCCACAGAGCGAGTTCCAGCTACCGAGTCTACGAGGATGGAGTTCCAAAATGTTCACTTTTCAGCTCCAACATAGAAAACGCTTGGATGCTGTAGCCACACGGGTGTGAAAGTGCACAGATTTACGCACACGTGCACACACGCAATTGTACAAACTTCTCTTGGGTCCATCAGGGAATTGAGGGCAGAGGACAACACATCACCCCGAAATTGGGATAAAAGGTGAATTCAGAGACTCAGAGTCGCCGCCTGGGGCAGAAGGCCCGGAGCCATAAACCCCGGGAACAGGCCGGGCTGTTGAGAAATCGCAGCCAGGGTGGGAGTGAGGAGGTCCTGGGGGCTGCAGACGCGGGGGGCCCACACTTCTGTCGATTGTACCCACGAGAGCCTCAGCAGGTTCTCACTGTGAAGAGCCAAGGGAAACACCGACCCCCCGTCTCTGGCAGGCAGAGGGGAAAGTAAACATTCTGAACCCTCCCAGATCCATCTCTGCCGGGGCTGCTTCGCGAGGGAGGGGGTTCTACTGAGCTTTCTCAGACCCGGGTACAGTAAACCTCCCTACCCTCAGCCCCTCTGCCCCTCTTGTTGCCCTGTCTCGGGGAGGGAGGATAAAACTGAGGGAGACTCAGGAAGTTCACAGCCCAGGGACGCAGACGCAGTAAGGGACCGTGGCTGTGCCCGTCTGCCGTGCCTCCCCTCGCCGGCCTGACCTCCACGTCTAGAGCTCTGCTACCATGCCTGGGATTGCAGTTGGGAGCAGCTACCAGGTGCAGACTCTTGCACAAGGGGCCCCCAAAGCAACGGACAGTGGGAGCTCTGACAGCTGAGGCGCTGTGAATGGTAAACCGAGCCTGAGCCCCAGCCAGAGAGCCCAAAACCTCACTGGAACTCTACGTATTTCAGCTCCTGTTACTGCCCATATCGTGTCCTCTTCCAACCCAAAACTCCAAGGCAGGCTAGAGAGCACGGAGGTTAAATCACCTGCAGGGACAAAAGAAGCATTGGAATGAAACCCAGACAGGCAGAGATGCTGGAATTATCGGACGGGGGATCTGAAATGGCCATGACTACGTGGAGGGCTCCCCGGGAAAAAACAGACAACGTGCAAACACACGTGAGTAATGTGAGCAGAGCGACGGCAACTTCAAGAACCAGAAGGAGAGGTGAGAAATCAGGACCACGGCAGCGTGAAGAGCGTCTTGGAGGGATTAGCAGGCCGGGTGCGGTGGGGAGAGGATGCGTGGGCCGGAGGATGTGTCCGCAGGAGTTTTCCAAGCTTAGGCTCCAGGAATGCAAACAGGAAGCAGAACACCGTGTCTAAGAACGGTTGGGTAATGTCAGGGGCCTAAGGTATGTGGAGAAGAGACAGATAAAGAAGACATCTGAAGTACAAAGTTTCCAAAATTAGCTGCAAACACCAAACCACAGATCTGGGAAGCTCCCTGTACATCAAACAAGAATAACGGCACAAAACCACGTGTGGGCACGTCATAAGCAAACGGTAGAACATCCAAGGCAAAGGGAAAATCTTGAAAGTGGTCCGAGGGGGGAGCACCTCACGTGTACATGGACAATCGTGAGAACCACACGGGACTTCTCGTCCGAACCGCTCCGCCCAGGAGAGAGTGAGGGGAGAGTGAGGGGTATCCAATGTTGGGAAAAACTGACAAAGCTAGTAACCTAGAATTCTATATCTGGTGAGATGATCCTCCAAATGTTATGGAGAAGTAAAGACATTCTCACGCAAACAAAACTCGGGAACTTCGCTACCAGTAGAAACAGTCCAAACGTGGCAGAAATTAAACCAATAGCCGCGGGCATCACTTTGAATGTGATGATCTAAATACTACAACTTAAAAGCAGATTGTTACCAAAGATAAAAGCAAGACCCTACTGTGTGTTGTCCTTATAGAAAGACCCAGACAGCTGAATGTGAAGAGATGGGGAAGGGTCTCCCGAGCTCACACAGCCCAACGCGGAGCTGGATTAGCGACGTGAATGCCAGACAAAGCAGACCTCAGAGCAAGAAAAGCTGCTGGGAATGTGGAGGGCAGTCCGTCGTGATGAAGGTATTCTCCATGAAGACACAGCAAAGGGAAAAATAGACCACACCCTGCTCAAGCGGTCATGGCCCATTTAGCAGACAGACCACATTCTGGGCCCTAAAAGACACCTGACGAAGATTCGAAGAATAGAACTGCAGAGTACGTTATGAGACCAGGGTAGAATGATCTAGAAGTCAATGGTCAAGGCTAGAACGATCTGAGTGTGATCTGGGCTCTTCTATGAGATGGTCAGTCAGGTGCAGCTGTGTGAGGAGACATGGGGGAGGCTCAGGAAAACGAGGATTCTTAACTCCCAGGTCCCGGAGACCGCGTGCACAGCGCACCACTCGGGGCCACAGCGGAGCACCAGGTGGTCAGGTGGCAGAAGCAGCGGCGAGGGGAGAGTCTACTCCCCTTGACTGGGGTTTTCTGGGAGAAGGCAAGGCAGGGTAGGGTGAACAGCTGAGGACGGGCTAGTCTGAAGGATTTTAGCAGGCGTGGGGCTCTGGGGCACCTGGCCCTGGGATGGTGAAGGCAGAGGGGCATCGCGTCCAGGGTGTGCGGTCCAGATAGGGGAGTGTGCTCTGGGCTGGTTACTTGCACGGGACCTCCTTCATCTCTAAGAACTGGAATTGGTTAACGCTGGAGGGGCAGTCTCTCCTCAGCCAGAAAGCCTTTTTTAAAAAGATGTCAGAACATCATAATATATACAAAATTTAAAAAAATATGTCAAGATTAGAGAGCAACAAAATGAAGTCGTATTGGATTATGACCTAAAGTATAAAATAAATATGCTGATATAAATATGTGGTTGGAACATAGATCCATGGGGGAGAAGACACGTCTACTGAGAAGTGGGGGGGATCCGTGAAGTGGACGCCATAGCAACAGGAATTGCCCAGAATGAACAACAAAGACTGTCAAAGGGAGAGAATGAAAAGAGTCTTGGGCACCTGCGGGTCTGAGACAAGAGATCTGTTGCCCGTTCACTGGAGAAGCAGGACAAAGGAAGTCGGGAAGAGAGGCAGAATAGCACTTGAACAGCTGAAAATTCCCTAATTTCGGCAGAAGACATAAACCGATAGACTCGAGATTTAAGGAGGTGCAGACAGGATAAACTCAAAGAAATCCACACCAAGATACATAAAAGTCAAATTTCTAAAACCTGATCACAAAGAAAAATATCTTAAAAAATGTAAGACTAAGTGACCCCTTACCTATAGCAGAACTAGAGCCAAAAAAATCATCAGAGACAAAAAGGGGCATTCTGTATGATAAGAGGACCCATCCACCGAGGAGACACAGCAGTGTGAGTGCAATCCCCAAAGGACAGAATGCTGAGATATGCAGAGAAGAAAGTACAGGACCCAGGAGAGAGAGAGACAGATCCACCGGGACAGCTGGGACCTCACTCGTCCCCTCTCGACAGGTGGTAGAAGGACCATGCAGATGATCCCCATGGCTCGTGGGGTGCACCGCAACCCAGAGAGAATGCACATCCTTTTCTAGAATCCAGCAAAATGACACCAGGAAACCAATGTCAAAAACATTTTCCAACCACCGTGAAAGGAACGTAGAAATCTAAAATACATAACAGGGAAACCTTCATAAACACTTGGAAACTAAGAAATACACCTCTGAGGGGCACCTGGGTGGCTCAGTTGGTGAAGCATCTGCCTTCAGCTTAGGTCATGATCCTGGGGTCCTGGGATCAAGCCCCGCATTGGGCTCCCTGCTCCGTGGGGAGTCTGCTTCTCCCTCTCCCTCTGCCTGCCACTCAGCCTACTTGTACTCTCTCTCTGTCTCTCTGTCAAATAAATAAATAAAATCCTAAAAAAAAATACACTTCTGAATAACCCATAAGTGGTCCAAAGAGGACGTTTCAAAGGAAGCCAGTGAGAACCGTATTGAGTAACGACAGAAACATGGTGTGTGGACATTCGCAGGGCAGCTAAGACAGATGCCCTGACACCTTGGAATGAACAGGTGAGGAGAGAGAGATGTCCACACCAATCACACCCGTCCCCACCTCTAGAAACCTGAAGAGAAGAGAAGAATAAATCCAAAGCAAGCAAAAGGAGGGAATAATAAAGAAAATACCTAAAATGAATGAAACTGACAACAAGCAATAGAGAAAAGTGCGGGGGGAAAAAGAGGTGGTTCTTTAAAAACCTCAGTAAAATTAACAAACATCTGGTAAGACTGAGAGAGCAAAGAGAACACAACACAAATTACACAGGCTGGGAACCAGTCAAGGGATATCTCCTCAGACCTCACAGGCCTCGGAGAATAACAAGGGAAGGCTACAAATAATTCTGCACATGTAAATTCGACAGCTTAGTAGAAATGGACCAGTTCCTGCAGAAACACAAGAATCACAACTCACCCAATACTGAATTGATCATTTCAAGAGTCCTGGAAACTGTTCAAAAAAATCAAATTTTTATTACTCCTCAGCCTCAAGGCTGAGGGTTTCATTGGAGTGTTCTACCAAATGTTTAAGTAAAGAATTAATACTTATTCTTCACAATCTATTCCAGAAAGAAGAAGAGGAGGGAAAACTTTTAAATTCTTATTAGGAACCTTAATATTACCCTGTTATCAAAGACAAAGACACACACACACACACACACGACAGACTAACTTCCTGTACGAATACACAAGCGATATTATTTAACTGAATGCTAGCAGCTAGAATCCAGCAATATGTGAAAGGAATTGTACACTGTGACCAAGTGGGGTTATTCTGGGTGTGAAAGCCTGGTTCAGTATCAATTACTGCAACGCACCACCTTAATTTCTAAAAAGAAAAATCACATGATCATATCAAGTGGTGCAGAAAAGACATTTGGCAAATCCAACACCCACATGACAATGACTCAGCAGGCTAGGAATAAAAGTAAACTGTCTCAACTTGATGAAGACTAGATACGGAAACCACCACTAACATTATATTTACGGGGAAAGACTGAATGCGTTCCAACTGTTGTACACTGCGTGTTTGTGTCCCCCAAGTTTACGTGTTGAAATAGCTATGGCCCAAGCGGTGGTAGTAGGAGGTGGGACCTTCGCGAGGTGACGTGAGGGTGTAGTCCTTATAAGTGGGTTTGGTTCCCTTATAAAAGAGGCCCTGGAGACCTCTCATGGCTTCTCTGCCTTTCTAAAGTATGACAAGAAGATGGCTATCTGCAAGCTGGAAACAGGCCCCCAGCAGAACCTGGCCATGATGGCCCCCTGATCTCAGACTTGCAGCCTCCAGAACTGTGAGAAGTGAGTTTCTGTTGTTTATAAGCCGCCCGGTCTATGGGTGGTGTTCCCTTACGGCAGCCTGAGCTGACTAAGACACTCCTCAGATCAAGAACAAAGCGGACGTCTGCTCTCAAAATCCTTATTCAACAAAGTGCTGGAAGCTTTTGTCAGTATAATAAGATGATAAAAGAAAGAAAAGACACACATATCAGAAAGAAAGAAAAAAAACTGTCTGTTTGCAAATGTCATGATTATCTAGGTAGAATATCCCAAGGAATCTACAATGTTTCCAGAACTAATAAGTTCAGTGATGTCATGTGGTAGAAAATGATCATACAAAATCAATTATGTGTCTATATACTTGCAATGAACATGTGGATAACAAAATCTGAAATATTATACTATTTAAAATATCTCAAAAAATACATGTAAATCTTCACAGATGGGAAGACCTGGTATAGTTCTGAGGTCAATTCTCTCCAACTTAATGCACAGGTTTAAAGTATGTCTCTCAAAGTCCCAGAAGATTTTCCAGGCATAATATGAATATTCTGAAATGTATATGTAAACACAAAGGAACCAGTATAACTAAAACAATCTTGAAAAAGAAGAATAAAGTAGAAAGACTCAATCTACCTGAATTCAAGACTTATTATGTACCTACAGTAATCACATTTCTTTGGTATTGGTTGATGGGATAGATGCACAGTTCAATGGAAGAATGCAAAGAACCCAGAAATAGATTCTTACAGATACACCAAATGATTTTTTTTTTTTTTTTACCAAGGTGCAAAAGCAATCCAACGGAGGAAGGACAGTCTTCCCAGTAAATGGTGCTGGGGCCATTGGTTCTTCATTGGAGAACAAGGAGCCTCAACCTAAATCTCATGCCTTATGCAAAAGTAAACTCAAAATGGTTCAAGGACTTCAGTGTAAAATATAAAACATAAGACTTTTAAGGAAAAAACCCAGTGGAACAGCTTAAGGATTGAGGCTAGGCACAGATCCGAGACCTGACATGAAAAGCAGAATCCATAATTTGAAAAGCTGATAAATTGGGCTTCATCAAAATTAAAAGTCTTTGCTCCACAGAATCAAGTGAGATGATAAAAGGACAAGCTATAGATTTGCAAGATGGTAAATATTTGCAAAGCACATATCCGGTGCAGGACTAGTATCTAAATATAAGAAGAACTCTCCAAAGTTATCAATAAAAGAAGAAAAGTAGCCCAATTAGAAAAGAGGCAAAATCCACGGAGGGATGTGTCATCAGAGAGGACATATGGATGGCAGGTAAGCACATGAAAAGACATTCAACATCATGAACCTTCGGGGAAGTGCCAGCTAAAACCACATTGAGGTGTCATCACACACTTATCAGATGAAAAAAAAAAAAAGTGTGATAGTAGGAAAGCCAGTGAGGATACAGAAAGACTGATCACATATCTTACTGATGGGAATGTAAATTATAGAGCCACTCTGGAAGAAAGCTTGACACTTTTTAATAAAATTAAACATACAACTACCACCTGACTCAGCGTTTTCGATTTTGGGCATCTCTCCGAGAATAATGAAAACCCACATTCATACAAAAACTTGTACATAAATATTTATAGCAGCTTTAGTAGTAATAGTCCCAAACTGAAAACAAACCAGATGCCCTTCAATCTGCGAATGGTTAAACCAACCATAAAAGATCCATTCCACTGAGTGCTGCTGGATCATATAAAGGAAAGAGCTATTGATATGCACACCAACTTAGATCAGTCTCCAGAGAATAAGCATGCTGAGTGGAAAAGGCCAATCCCCAAAGGTTACAGATTGGATGATTCCATCTATATATGATTCTAGAAGTGAAAAAATTATAAAAGTGGAGAACAGACTAGTGGCTGTCAGGGATTAAGGAGGGAGTGGGCGGGAGGGCAGTGGATGTGATGACGATCTTGCAGCATGCAGGGTCCCTGTGGGGATGGCATGTTCTGCACCTTGACTGTATCCACGTCAGAACTGTGGTTGGGATATTTTACTGTGGTTTTGCAAGATGTTACGTTTGGGGGAAACTGGGTGATCAATACGTGAGATCTGTGCATTGGTTTTTATCATAACTGTATGTGAATCTATAATTATTCCAAAATAAAAAGTTTAATTACAAACAAAGACAGTGATTGTAGGATTGGGTAAAAAAGCAAGACTCAACGATATGCTACTTACATAAAATGTGCTTTAAGTATAAAGACACAGATTGGCTAAGGGTTAAAGGACGGGTAGGCTTTACCTAACTCGTCAGAGGAAAGCTGGAGTGGCTCTGGATCAAAGTCGACTTCATAGCAAGTAGTAAAATCAGGAATAAAGAGAATTTCATATCGATACAGTATCATTCAATCAAGAAAATATAATGATCTTAAATTTTTAGGCACCAAATAACAGACTTTCAAAATCGATAAAGCAGAAAGCTTGAGAACTGCAAGGAGAAATAGACAAAGTCACAATTTATATTTCAACAGCTTTCACCCAATAATTGATAGGAAAAAAAATCCAATAGAAAATTAGTAAGGATTTGGAGAATTGTAGAACATTATTAGTAAACTTTTTCAAGTGCACTTGGCACGTTTACCAGGGTGGACCGTGTTGTCAGCCAGAGGTCAGCCAAGTGTGGATGTGTCCAACAGTGACTAAGATCAATCTTCGAGAAATTAAACAAGATCCAAGTAAATAGACAGCTGCGCCGTGTTTACTTATGGGAAAACCCGCTGTTGTGAATTCTCCGAAAATTCACCCATGGCTTCAGTGCAATGTCAATCAAAATATCAGTGGTCTTCTGTGGAAACTGGAAAACTGATTCTCAATTTCGTGTGACTGTGCAAAGAATCTAGAAAAAAACAACTTTACAGAAGACCACTGTTGGAGAGATTCCACTCCCCAGCTTCACACCTTGTTTTAAGCCTAGAGTAATCAAGAGCGTGTGGTATTGGCATCAGGAGAGATCCGTCAATGAACCCAAAATAGACCACCCCGTAGGAATACAGTAGATTTATTTTCTACAGACGAGAACGGGCAGTGCAGTGAAGGGAGAATTTATTAACTTTCCAACAAGTATGCTAGAACGAGTGGGTATCCATACACCAAAAAATAAACTTTTTGCATACAATATGCAAGAATTAACTCAAAATTGATTATAAACTTAGCTGTAGAACACACAGCTTCAAGGAAGACGCTTGTGAGCCTGGGTGAGGCAAGAATTTCTTAGAAACAAAACAAGCCGCTAGAGGAAAGATACATAAATTAGACTTCATTAAAATTAAGAACTTGTGGAGAAAGTATTTATAAATCATATATATGATAAAGGGCTCAATACTAATAAAACTTCAAAAATGGTTAAACATGTAAACTTCACTAGGGAAGAAATATGGAGAGACAAAGGAGAACTAAAAGCCCACAGAAGTCTGGGGGAGAGACTGGGTGGGCCACGAGGGAACCCCAGTGTGTTACCTGTGCATCTGTCCACGATGGAAGACACTCCCTGCTCAGCGCTGACAGGATGTGGTGGGCATGTGGGTGGGGTACGAGTGGGGATGGGTGACAAAGTAGCATGGGCTCCATCACTCCTGACCTTGGAAAGCCTTTCTGATGATCTAACCAGGGCTTAACCCAAATCGTGAGTCCACCCCTCTGGATAGCTTCCTCCATCTGCCGGGCATGATCCCTAACTGACGAGATATTACACGTTTCAGAGACAAGATACTTGCACTTCGTTATGCTAAGTAGGAAAAGCCATAATGCATTCTTAGGGCATCAAAGATCCCAGCCAGGCTCTCAAGGTCTGCGGCCACCCTCTTATGCACCAACATAAAACTCCGGCAAATACTTTAGGTGAACAAGAACCATGTGGAACACCAACCATCCTCCGTTCAGCACATTTAGTATGTGGGTCCCCGTGTGCATCCTGGGACAAGAGCTTCTAGACCTCTGTGTGCTCTTGCCGGGTTGGGGAAGGGGATTGATTCAGGTTTCTAATTCAGATGGTTAATTGTGGGTCAAGCTTTCATTGCAAGTTGTTGGAGCAAATGCTTTTCTGCGACGAGCCTTTGGAGAGAGAGCTGATCAGCTTCCCCTCCAAACCGCAAGCGGCTGTGCGTGGGGCACCTTCCAGTGCGCCCTGTGGTCTCCACCACCAGGTACGCCTGGCCCCAGGGACGGGCACACGCAGGCGGAGCCGCTGAGAGACTCAGAGCTGAAATTATTACCATTCCTCATATTTCCGTGTTTCCGGATGCCAGAGAGCAGTCTAAAATGTAGCCACATGACAAGAGAGCAACGAGAAATGTAGCCACTTATAATCCCGGTTTCCCTGTTCTCCAACCAGGCTTTAAAAAAAAAATGTGCCTGGAAACCTGAACTTGGCCCTGTCTGCCTTTGCAAGCAGTGTGTGTGGTTTCCCCCAGAGGGATCCGCCAACTTCTCAGCCTGCAGCTGGGAGGGCAGGACTGGAGGGCACCATCCCCGTGCGGCCGGCGCACCTGCCCAGGGGCCCCCGAAGTCCCTGTAGCCTGTCCTGCTGCCTCTGGGGCCCCAGTGTGCACACCTGTCCCTCTTCTGTTCTCTCTTTCCCTCTCCCATGCCAGTTCAGTGGATACCAGTGCTCCAGCTAGGAATGTGGACCCAGTGCACCCATAAATAAACGACTGCTAGTCCTAGGGAAGGGGGTGCAGGGTGAGGCCTCCAGGTGGCCTGAGCAAGGAGAAGGCAGTTGAGGTGGAAAGGGGAGAGGGAAAGTTGCTGGCAGAGGGAAGCGCCCAGAAATACCAGGAGGGGTTTCCGGCTCCTCGGGGCCCTGTGGACCTAGGTTGGCTGCCCAGGTTCAGGGCCTCCCTGTCCTGCCCCTTCTGACCTCTCCTTGTCTCCTCCCTGTGCTGGGCTCTCACTTCTTCCCGGCTGTCACACCAGACCTCCCCACTGAGCCCCAAGCCGCAGGCCCTCGCTGACCCCCCCCCACACCCAGAGCCCTTGATCTTCCACCTTAGCCTGTGGTCCCAGCCAACCTGGCATCCTGAGCGCTGCCCCGCCCCCAGCAGACACCCCACCTCTCCAGGGCCCCCCCCACACCCCCGTTGGACCCGCCAAAGACGCCCTTGTGCTCACAATGCAAAACTCAGGCTCCCAGTGACATTTTCAAATCACATTTGTGAATTTTACTAATTTCCGGGAATGAGGCTAAATCAATCGAATTCCTTCTCCTACTACGTCGTGCGTTAATTTACTTCTTTTGCATATTTGAGAGCACATGTCTTACAGTCACGTTTACAAAGTTTGCTCCTTCTGCTCTCCTCTTCTACACCACTGTTCTGTCCACACTTTTAAAATGCATCTATGGAGAATGTAAACCCGCCAAATTTGTTCTTTGTTTGTTTGTTTGGCTATTTTTGCTATAAATGCTGGCGCTGTCTCTTTGTTTTGTTTGTTTGTTGTTTTTTAAATAGTCTTCATTTTTCAAAGGAGGGTTTCTTTGCAACCGATGTTCCCCAGAAGTGGTTTGAGGTCGGGTGCTTCTTGCATAAGTACCTGTGGTGATCTCCGTTCCAGGAGGGGACTACCCCCCCCATGGAGTAATATGCGGGGGGAGCTGCTGTTTTCACACTTTGTGTAACTGGGTGTTGACACGTCAGTAGGAACAATGTGAGTAATTAGCGTCTACACAGCTCACTCCCTGTGGGCGCTGCTCCAAGAACTTACGTTACCTCAGTTAACCCAACACCTCCCTCCACCCTACGGTGCTCCTGTCCTCGGAAGACAAGGAGGCAGATGTGGGGATTTGCCCGAGGACCCTCTGCTAACTGCAATGGGGTTTGAATCCACATTGCCCTGTTTCACGTGCACCAAGTATTTAGCTTAATTTTTCTGAGTATTTTTACTGAGTGTAAATAAAATTCACTGAGTGAATTTTACAATTCACATGCAGTAAAATGCAGAAATTTTAAGTGTACAGCTTCCCGAATGTTGATGTATCATATACACACATCTCTGCAGTCACCCCCAAATATTGCCGTCACTCAGCAAGTTCCGTCCTGCCCCTTTGAACTCAACCACCCCCACCATCAGAGACAGCCACTGCCCTGAGTGTTTTCGGTTGATTTTGTCTGTTCTAGAGACAGTTTGAGTCTGGCTACTTTTGCTCAAATGTGGGGTTCATCTTGCCGTGTGTATCCATAGCTTTTGGGTTTTACTGCTGAGTGCTATGCCATTTTATAGATATAAGGTGTTTTATCTAATTGTCTCCTTTTTTTGCTTGGGATTCTCCCTCTGCCCCTCCCCACCCTGCTCTCTCATTCTCAAATAAATAAATGAATTAATAAAATCTTTAAAAAAATATGTTAACGTTTCCTTATTGTTTTAGTAATCTCCACACCCACATGGGGCTCGAACTCATGACACTGAGATTAAGAGTCACATGCCTCCCCGACTGAGCTGGCCAGGCGCCCCCACACTGCGGCTCTAATCTGCGGTTCCCTGATGACTAACGATGCTGAGCATTGTTAGCCTTCCTTGGTAATTTGGTTTTCTTTCTCTGTCAAGCGTCTGTTCAAGTTTCTGCAAATTTTAATGTGTTTCTTGTCATTTTCTTTGTAATGTATGAATTATTTATATATTCTTTAGGAATCTTTTCCAGATATACGTCTTGCAGATATTCTCCCCTAGTCAACAGCTGGTCTTTTTATTATCTTAATGGTGTCCTTTTATGAGCAGAATGTTTGAGATTTTGATAAAGCCTAAATTTCAATTTTTAAACATTTTAAAATTGTTTTTGGTTTTGGTTAGTGCTTTAATGACCTGAGTAGGAAAACTCTGCAAAGCACTGAAATTGCAAAGATACTCTTTTCTTACTTCTTTTAGAGGTTTTATATTTTATTTTATGTTTTAGAGGTTTTATCTTTTAGCTTTTACATAGAAGTCCATGACACATTCCAGTTCTCTGTGTGTGTCGGGGGCTAAGACGGAGCTATGTCTATTTTCCACTGTGGGATTATCCGCTAGTTTTGACACTTTTCTTTAAAAGTCTATCATTTTCCCCAATGAATGCCTTTGGCAACATTGTCACAATCTTTTGACTGGAGATGTTTTGATCTGTTTTGAGGTCCTTTATTTCATTCCATTGATCTGTTTGTCCATCCTTCATTGTCAGACTTAATTAGAGGGTGTAAATTCTCCTAATTTGTTCCTTCCCACCATTGTTGTTCTGCTATTCTGATACATTTGCATTTCCATAAAGTGTGAGATTACCTTACCAAGTTAGCCATTATGCTGCTGGGGTTTTTACTGGAAATGTGTTGAATAAACACACTTATTTGGGGGCAAAGTTTACCTTAATTGAATCTTCCAACACATGAGCTTGATATGCATTTCCATTTATGTAAGTCCTCTTTCATTTTTCTCTGTTATGTTTTATAATTTGTAGCATAGAAGTCTTGCACATATTGTTAATTTATTCTTATGTATTTCATGTTTTCCTGGTATGCTGTACAGTATTTTTTAAAAATCCTGCAAAGTTTTATTTTTGTATGTGCTTCAGTCTTTGCCTGATGAGACTAGTCAGGACTTCTGTCTGGTATACTGTTGCAAGGAGCGGCCCAGTAACTGTAACTCCTCTCAGCTGTTATTTGTCTGAAAAGTGTCTTTATTTTAACTTCAAATGCACAGAAGAGCCTGGCAGGCAAGGAATGCAAATGTATCCGTTTGTGGGAGAAGTGTACCAGCTGAAAAATGCAGACAGAATCTTCAGGAACATCGCCGCCCAAGGGAGCTCCCGCTTGGTGCTTGTTTTCTTCTTGTAACACTTGCAAGATACTGTTCCACTTTCTTCTGGTTTGCAATGTTTCTGCTAAGAAGCAAGCGTTCATCTTCAACTTTGGTCACCTGGATGTTTAATTTTTTTCTCTGGTCGCTTTGAAAATCTTCTTTATCTCTGGATTGCAGCAATTTTATTATGATGTGCTTTGCTCTGCTGTGGGTGTGTGTGTTTATCTTTTTGTGACTGACTGAGATTCTTGTATATGTGGAAAGACAACTTTTATTAAATTTGGAAGAAAAGAATTGGCCATTATTTCAAATATTTCTTTCCTCCCTCCTTCTGGGACTCGAGATATAACTGTGCTGGGCCACTGGCTACCGTCCGCAGCTCAGTGAGTGTTTTGAAGTGGTTCAGCCTTTTCTCCCCTCTGTTCTTCTGCAGCTACCGACCTGCTGTTCACTCCATCCCGTGATACTTTTTTACTGTAGACATGGTGTTTTTTGTCTCTAGAAGTTGCATTGACTTTTTTTTCTCCTTCAATTTCTCCTTTTATTATGTTCATGCTTCACTTTAAATAATTGAACATACTCATGATAGCTTCCTCTTCGTCTCTGGCATCCATGGTTTTCTAAGATCCGCATTAACTAATTTTTCTTTTCTGGTTATGGCTCACTGTGCTTGGCTTTCTCATATGACTAATAAGTTTCAGCTGAATGCTGGAAATTGTGAATGCCACGTTCTTGAGTGACGGGATTTTGACTTCTTTCTTTCAAGTGTGTTGAGTTTTGTTTTGACAGGCACTGAATTGCTTGAAGATTATGAGCTTTGTTAGAGTGGATCTAATTTCGCCTGCAGAGTGAAGCATGACTGTCTGGCATCTCTGAGGAATGCCTGGGCTGGGAATGTGCCATAAGGAAGGGCATGGTAGGCAGCCATGTCCACGAAGATTCGCTCCGTGTTTTCAGGTGGTGCGTGTCTTCCCAAGGTCATGGATGGACTCCTGGTTTGCTTTTCGGACTTCTCTACTGCTTTTGAGGGTTGGCCATTCCCTCCTGGAAATGCTCTCCTGCCTCAGCTTCCTCAGATCATCTTCTCCTCCTCCTTCTCCTCCTTCTTCGTATCTTCTCTATGTGGCTGAATTCCTCTGCCACTAATTTTAAACATACATTTTCCTTAAGAATAATTTCAAGGTCTATTAGGAGCATCTATCACCGGTCCATAGTATTCCTCAAATCAATGTTTTCACCTCGTGTCTCTCTCTTCGATTCCACACCCGTACTCCAGGATCCTGTAAAAATCCCTTTGGAAACTTCCTTTATCTCCACCCCCCCCAAGATATATGTTAACAATCACCCCCCACCCCAGCATATGGCCCCTGATATACATCTGAAGGGTCTCATGACTAAGGTTTTATTAGACGGTAATTAATGACCTTTTCCCAACAATAGCTAGCCCCTCAAGGTCCTGGAAACCTTGCTTCCAAATTCCTTAGAGACTCACACTGTCTCTAACCCCCTCCCAACTTGAAAGTATATAATGGGCCACCCTTCATGAACCCTGTGTGGCTCTTTCTGCCCATGGGTCCTGTCCCCATGCTTTAATAAGATCACCTTTTTGCACCAAAGACATCTCAAGCATTCTTTCTTGACTGTTATTTCTGAATCCTAATATCATTTCCTACATCATTTGGTGTCCACAAAAGGACTCAGTCTTCTCATCTGGACTCTGAGCTTTGGTGCTCACTTGGTGAGTACTTTCTCTCCTCTTCCTTTACTCTCATTTCCGGGGCTCTTCAAGGAGTATGCTCTGGTCTTACTGGAATACTTCCATGCCAATTGCTCAGACTGCAATCCTCTAGCCCGTGGCTACTCTACGGGGAGGAGAAAGTCTGCCTTTTTGCTGGAAGTTAGTACCTGGCCGGGATGGTAATAAGATCCAGAAACTTGATGCCCTCTCTTTATTCCTGTCCTTATACAAAGTTGTCTGTCTTGGGCATGGGACAGCCACCTACGTCACCAGGACGACTGCCAATCTTAAGACTCCCATGTGAGGTTTCCTCCTAATTGATCTAATGTGATCCCCTTCACATCCCTGGTCTAGCCACTTCTGGCCGCGGGACCTCCACTGGGATCTGGCCAAAACTAGTACCCAATTGAATTAAAACCCACCTGGGGACCGTTTCCTAGGGAAGTTGGCTGTAAGGACTACATGTGTTGGAATGTTGCTTAGATCGTGATGGATTTCCACCATTACTGTTTTTCATCAATGTCCTCTACTAACTCCTTAAATTACAACATTGTGTGATTTCCCCTTGTAAAACTTTTCTAGTGTTCTCCATGGGTTAAAAAGGGCAGATTCTTCACAGCACGGCATAGTCTTTATGGCATGGTCTTCGTGGCAAGGCAAGACAAGGCACGGTATCTTGGTCCATAGGTCGGCACCCATCTGTAGCCTGGATTGCAACGGGGAAGCAGGGGGGATGCTAGCATCCCTCCTCCAGGGTCTTTATGGTGGCGGTGGTCATAACGATTTTGTTCGGGGGACGCCTTGGGTCACTTTGACACCAGGAACCTCTGACATATCCTGCATGGGACACCACCTGGGAGTCGGGGGGGGGGCGCGGATTTTCTAGGTAATGGACCTTTTCTTTTCTTCAGTTTCCAAGGACTCTTCCTTAGGAAGAGTTATATCTATATATCTCTATCTCTATCTCTATCTATCTATCTATCTATCTATCTATCTATCTATCTATCGGGTTATATCTCTCCTGCAGGAAACAGGGCAGACGGATGGAGGTACTGTAGGTCCAGCCCCGCATGGTCCTAAATCAGGACTCCCACCTAAGGGTCTCTTGCAGAACATCTGTCCACTTAACCAGGCCAGTAAACTCCCTCCTGATGTATTGCATAATAATGGCCTAAATAGGCCTCTTAAACCCAGGTTGCAGGAGGAAACACGGGCCCTCCCTAACGAAGGGGACACTGACCCTCTTTCACTGTTCCTCCTCCTAATAGATGTGGGGGCTTCTCCCTCATTATTTCCCGGGTTCATGGCTATAATTGGAGCCAGCTGTGGTTAGTCTACCTCAGGACGGGGTCTTTAAGGAATATTCCCAAGCAGCTGCCGAAACTCCTTTTGTTTTGGGGGAGTTCCCCGTCTTCTCCCGCCTGATATGGACTGCGTATTTCCAGTTTGGTGGAAAAAAACATAGTATCTGCTCCTCTGTCCCGGCTGACAAGGTTTAGAACCAGTAATCCTCTTTCTCTGCCTTCTAGTGCACCTCACCTCTTCTGTCCCCTCCCCCCCCCTCCTCCTGGTTCTGTACCATCTTGGGTGTGGGCTGCATAACTGGTTCCTAAGTCATCCTTGGTGCGTCCTCCCCCGCTCGCAGTCAAGGGCATAAAGCACCCCTCCCTGGACTGACACTGCTCACTCCAGATTTCCCCATGGGTGCCCCAGGTAAAAACTGACAATGGAGAACAAATTGATTGACTTTTAAGTGCCGGGTGGAACATAATCCGGTATTTAAACAAATTCAAGTTTGTTGGTTTAGTTAAGAGAGACAGGTCTTTAGAGTTATCGGCATTAAATATGAAATTTTTATTCTACCTTGGTTTGCTGAATGTCAAATAAGCTCATGTTATCTCTGTTGCAATTTGTCAGTGAATTGATGACTTAAGATGATGCTTAATTTTGTCTGTCTCAAGGTTTTCATGGGTAATTGTTAAGATAGCTTTCAAAGTCTTTGGTAACCTGAAACTTTAAAGTTTTGCTTGGATGATAAATTGGGATCTTTTTTGGAGGTTTAAAAGACGTTTAGGTCTTTTCCAAATAGGATGGAATGCTAAAACATTGATTACCGAACGTTGGTTTGTGCTTTTGGCTTCTTATTGCAAAGAAACTAAGGATTTTTGGGTCTGTTGGAAAACACGCTTTGTGCTTAACTGATTCATAAATTTGCCGTCTAAAGAATTCTGGAGCGACAGTTCACAATTGGTTACTACTTAGTTTTCACTGGAGACTAAGGTTTCTAAGAGTTAAAATTCTGCTAAGTGTAATTAAGACTGATGAAATAAGGGAAGCAACTCTGTATATAGAAAAGTAGGAGATATGTAAGAAAAATATAAAGAATGGGAATGCATTTTTGTTGAAGGTAAAAGGAGATAATTTTGTCCTAAATGAGATGGTTGTTTGGAGGAAAATGGCTTGGGACAAAATCTGAATACAGAGGAAAGTTGTAGAAGGTTTGTGAGGGGAAATCTTTGGAAAGGAATTTTATGTGTGGTCAGGACCGACTAAGATTGAAATGAATGGATTTTAAAGTATACTGATATAAGATTGAAAGTCTGCTTTCTCTCTGTTCAAAAAGACAAGTTTTTTTGGATTGTTCATCTGCTCTTGATAAGAAAATGTAAACAAAGTTGTTTTCTCTTTTCTTTATCTGCCCAGAAAAACCAGTTTCTGTTTTGTCTTTATCAAGTCTTTGATGATCCGTAATCCTTCTTAGGCATGTGTTTTTAAAACTTTCTAAGGGTTTTAACAAACCTCCCTGAGATTTGAAATGTAAACGAAGTCTCTGACTAATTAAGCTTGTTGATTTGGTATGTTATGTTCTGGTACAAGGTCATCGTTTGATATTCTGAATATTGAAGTGTTCTGTATCACAGAAATAATGAAATTTCCTTGTCAGCTACATTATAATGAACTTTCATATCAGATCTTTAACAATGTCCATTTCTGAGTTTTTGTCATTTATAGTTATTGTTCTGATGCTCTTGTGAAATGACTTTTGTCTTCAAGGAGATTTAAAAAAAGGACTTTTTTTTTGGACAAATACATGTATTTGATATCCTTAAGATCATAAAACTGAAATGGGTAAGAATTTCCAGAAATGACTAAAAAGCTTCATTCAAACTGAATAAGAATTAGTAATATGAGACTAAATGAACTGAAGAAGATGATTATAGTTTTTGTGAGTCTTGTTTGAAAACTGCTGGTTCTCTAATGTTTACTCTAAACTAAACTTTCCTTAAGATATCTACGACTTACAGAAACTTAATAAAGTATTCATTTGTGAACAAATGGAAGCACTTAAGGTTCTCTCTACCTGAACCCCTCTGAAATTCAAAAGGTCTCATTAAGTATTCTTTCACCCATGCCCATCCTAGTCATTTGCATAAATTCAATAAGAATCTGTTCTCCTTGTAACAGGACATCATTGGAAGCATTGGTCATTTTACCAAGGCTTTGACTGGAATGTCATATTTGAGAGAGACATGCATAGACTCAGATATGACCAAACAGCTTTAGGGAACTGAGGTTGACTTTATGAAACCTGGAGCCATAAAGCCCCTTGACCTTGCTTACAGAGTTCCCAGCAGCCTCATCAGGTGAGTAGAATGTCACTTCCTGGCAGGTACAGGAACCTCAGGATACTTTGGGGATCTCTGTGACGAGGAATTCGCCCAAATCTACAAGTATTGCAGGCATGTCTGATGGCAAGTACTTGGCTTGGCTTCTGGCCGGGAGAGGCTACTCAGAGTTCAACTTAGAGATTCCTTATAAAAGTTCCAGCAAAGCAGATTCTAAAAGATCCATATGATCGATCATTATTCTTGCTGAGCTTATGTAAATAATTAGGCCAAGTTTGTTAAAATTGGAATTCTTTTGCAAACAAATTAGTTCTGATTCGGCTGTCTCTGAAAATAAGGGTGATTTCAGAAGGAAAAAACTGTATTTCAGTAACACATCTTTGTGGTTGTTAAATTTTAGTTCTGATTGTTGTTGAATATTTGCTGTTTGCCTAAGCTGCACAACTGGAGGTAAACTTCAGAGAAATTGCCACAATAGCTCACGTATGGACAATCTTCTTGCTTGTTATTCTGTGGGGATAATAACAGGACCCCATGGGCATATTATTATTTAAACAACTAGAAAATGGGATAGATTCCCTAACAATTTTATAACTCAACTAGCACCTTGACCAATTCTGTGAAGCTGGGATTACAAAATCACTCCTTAAAAGGCAGAGCGTACCCCACTCCATGGGATTTAATATATGGACTTTGGAGATAATGGATAGCCCCACTTTCCTTATGACTGGATTGGGTGAGGGACTTGGGAATGACCTTATCTCCTGAGACAAGTCTTGTCCCACTTGCCAGTGATTCCTTGTAATTAGGATATTGTTAAAGCCAGACTTCGAACAAAGAGGGCTTCTTGATGGTTTTATTCCTTAGTCATATTTGCCCCAGGAGCTGCCTCTATTGATGTAAAATTGCAAATAGAGGCTTTAGCCAAGCATATAGTGACCACCTTCAACCAGGTGCAACTTGTAGTCACCCACAAATTCAAAAGGTGGCCCTCCAAAACCGAATGGAGCTTGATATCCTGACTGCAGTTCAAGGAGGCCCAGACTCAGATGACTGGCTCCTAATAGGACCCAATGGCTCTGCGGCTCTAACTTGTGTCCATGGCTTTCCCCAGCCTGGATAGGCGACTGTACTCTGAGTTCTGCCTGGATGCACAGATACATTATTAAAACCATTACCAACTCAGCCAACCTTCTGAATTTAACATTCCATGTTTCATCAGTATGACCACCTAACATCCATCACTATTCCCTCTTTGGGACTGGAGGATGTCATTTGGCACATAGAAGGTTTTTTTTTTTTTTTTTTTAAAAATTTTTTTTTATTTATGAAAGACAGAGAGAGAGAGCATGAGACGGGGGGGAGGGGCAAAGGGAGAGGGAGAAGGAGACTCCCCGCTGAGCAGGGAGCTCGATGCGGGAATCAATCTCAGGACCCTGGGGCCCTGATCTGAACCTAAGGCAGAAGCTTCACAGACTGAGCCACCCAGGCGCCCCCACATGGAAGCTCTTAATAAGTACACCGCCAAAGCCCTAAATGACACTCAAAATAGCATTTCTCTACTAAATACTGAAGTACCACAAATGCATAAAGCAGTTCTACAAACTAGAATGGCGTTAGATGTTTTAACTGCCGCCCAAAGTGGAACGTACGCTGTCATAAAAACAGAATGCTGTGTATACGTTCCAGATTACCACAAAAATATTTCTGGGTTTCCAACTGACATGAATACTCACACTGGCGCTTTAAACAATCCCTCTCTTTCCTTTAATGATTGGTTAAATTCCTGGACTGGAGAAGGATTTTTGTCAACGATCAAAGGACTCTTATTTGGGCTTCTTTTTCTTTTGTTATTCTAATCATGTTTTGCTGTTTTCTCCCGTGTCTCTCCACCTGGTGCCAAGAGTCCTTCGCTGCCGTAACTTCCAGCCGACAGATGATCCTTTCCACTCAGGGAAGATCCACACAGCGCGGTCTCCCTTGGATTCAGCTGCCTCTGCCTTCTGTAACTGCTATATAAAAGTTCCCCAACTGACCACTGTCGACCCACAGGTAGAGACATCTCTGTGGCCTTATTCAACAGGAAGAAGTTACAGAAGACAAGAACTTTCAGCCTCAGCAACCTTAAAGATTTAAGGGTCAAAACTGTTCAGGGGGGAATTATGTGGAGAGCAAAGGCAAAACAAAAAAAAACTTCCTTACAACCTAGAGCCCATTGACAAGTTCTCGGGACAGGCAGAGTGACCTTCTTCCAGCGTCTCAGCTGCCTCGATGTGAATACTCTGCTAGAGGCAAAAGGCAGCCTTAACTTGACGTTAGCCTGAACTCCGGGATCCTGTAAAAATCCCTTTGGAAACTTCCTTTATCTCTATCCCCTCCCCCACAAGGTACACGTTAGCAATCATCCTCTAAGCACATGACCCCCTGATATATATCTGAAGGGTCTCACAACTAAGGATTTACTAGACAGTAGTAAATCACCTTTTTTCTAACAATAGCTAGCCCCTCAAGGTCCTAGAAACCTTACTCCCAAATTCCTTAGAGACTTTCACTCTCCCTAACCTCCTCTCAACTTAAAGTATATAATCAGCCATCCCTTCTCACCCCAGTGCAGCTCGTTCTGCCCAGGGGTCCTGTCCCTGTGCCTTAATAAAGCACCCTCTTTGCGCCAAACACGTCTCAAGAATTCTTTCTTGATTGTTCACTCCTGAACCCCACATGGTCCTGGTCTGCCAGATTAACCTTCCTCAATATTTTAAAATACAAATTACAAATAAAAGCATGTGCTTTAGAGTTGTAGGAAGAGGGAGGAAAAGAAATAACATGTGAAAGTGTTTACATTTCAAATGTGAACAGTGAATAGAAGCATGGGAAGCATCGTTAAGTGCGAAATGGGGGGAAAATGATGTTAGTGTGTCCTGGCGCTGGGGAAAGTCAGTAGGAGAAGCTATGGGAAGAGGTGTGGGTCTGAGTCCCTGACGACGGGTGGCCTGCGCCCCTTGTGCTGGGCGCTCTGTTGAAGATGCAGCATTAATTCCCCCACTTTCTGCTTGTTGCCTCACAGAGCAGAAGTGGCTCCGGATCAACATTTTTCACAATTGCTTTTTCTTTGTGTTTCCAGTTTCTATTTCAGCAATGCAAGACATTCACACGCAATTTGGAAAATGAAAGAGAAGGGAAAGCTTTTTTTCTTCAGCACCAGCTCAAGCAGTAGCTGAAGTCATTGACGGTGACTTTCAAAGACCCCCAAATTCCTTGATAATCATCCTCTCTGGTACTGTGAGCAGCTAGGATCTGTGGTGGTGGTTTCCCTAAAATCCTTGTACACGAGATTCTTAAAAAATGGCTTTTTGACCCTTTTTGCCACACTTTCCATGGTTATATTTAATTGCCCATGTTAAATATGTCCTTACTCAAAATATCTAGAGAGGCTTCTGCTTTTCTAAGTGTGTTCTCACTAATACATATTTGGTTTCAGGAGGGATCTTTGTAGGTAACAAGAACCGCAAAAATGGGAATTTGGGATTGATTATGAAACAGGTTGGATTTTAAGAATTACGTTTACACTGGTGGAAACTTGGATACTGGTAATTGCAAGCATGTGGTCACATTAATTATCATCTTTAGTGGCCTGGAATGATGCACCAAGGTAAGGCGAGGATTGAATAGACAGAATGATGAGTAAGCAGTGACAGTGATGAGGACTGTGGGTGGGCAAACTGTCCCACCACCCAAGAGAGCATAAAAACAGAAAGAAATGAGCTCAAGGATTTAGATTTCCAAAACAAACATGGTTGAAAAAACCGGAGAATTTCTCTATCTGTCCCGAGAAGGTCAAATATCTATTGTAGTTTCAGGTTCAGTGTTTCCAAAAATTTGCACCACATGAGTTGGTTTGATCTTTGGGTTTGCTGAAGTGCCACATGAGTTGACTTGGAGTCTTGTCGGACCCCCTACATCATAATTACAGCAGTGGCAGGATGAAGTGAGACCCCGACAATGAGAAGGGAAACATCAGAGCAGTCATCGGGTCTAATTTACCAAGAGAAGCGCTAAACCTAAGTAGGGTGACTGCCTGCTGAACTAAAAAATAAAAATAAAAAAAGATCCAGAGTCTTCTAAAGTAATGGCAGATTATCCAGGATAAATAGAAAAACACCCAATATAACAAGAGAGAGGACGTTTACAGCTGAATTGAGAAAAGACAATCGGTGTCAACATTGAGATGAACCAGATGTTAAGAATTATCTGACAAGAGTTTTAAAGTAATCGGCCTACAAATTATTCAACAAGAAATTACAAATTAAAAAAATGAAAAATAGAAAGTCTTAACAAAGCAATAGAAATTATTTTTGAAAAGAGCCAAATATAAATCATAAACTGGAAAATGTAATAACAAATACAAACATTGTCTGAATGTCTCACTAGCAGAGTGCAGATAGAGAACAGAATCAGTAAAGCCAAGGACAGAACATTTGAATTTACATAATCTGAACAACAGAGAGAAAATAGACCAGAACAAAGAACAGGGTGGGAAGGACTTTGGGACAATAACACAGAGTCAACATTGCTTCACTGGAATCCTAAAAGGAGAGGAGAGACTGGGACAGAAAGATTAGTCAGAGAAATAATGGTTGCAACTCCCCAAATTTGGAAAAAGACACAAATCTATAGATCCAAGATGTTGAGCAAACCCTAAGCAGGATGTACGCAAAGAAGTAAAAACCAAGAACACGTCATAAACTTTAGAAAGCTAAAAGAAAAAAAAATGATAACAGTGTAAGTCACGTCCAGAACGACCGCCAAGAAAACCTTTACAAACAGACACCTGAAAAAAACACTATAAATGTATTTAGAATACTAAAAGGAAGCAATAATCCAAAAGAAAGTAATAAAAAAATGAGAATCAGAGGAAACAAGGAGGCAACAGATAATAAAGTGGCAGACATAAGCCCTAACTTACCGATAATTACATTAAACCTAAACAATATCAATTTTCCAATTAAAAAGTGGAGTTGGGCAAACAAATTAAAAACACAGCTGATTCTCTATTATTTATTAGTAATCTATTTCAAACTGAACAGCATGGATTGACTGAAAGTGAAGAGATGGAAAAATATACTATAAAAATGTTAACTTTTAAAAAAATGACAGTAACTATATTAATATTAGATAAAATAGACTTCCAAGGAAAAAATTATAAGAAAGAAGGATATTACCTAATGATAAGGGATTGAAACACCAGGAAGACATAAGCTAATGAACGGGTGTGCCCCAAATATGTGAACCAAAACATGCGAGAGCCAGAAGGGGAAATGGACAAATCCGCTGGGGTATTGTAAACTTCAGTACTCCATCTTGGCAACTGTTATATCTACTTAATTAAAAAATACCAAGGGTACAAAAGGTCTGAGAAAAACAATCAACCCATGAGATTTAATATGTATCTCAAACAATAGCAGAACATGTAGGTCTTTCAAACACTCTGGGAATATTCACCAATATACACCATATGCTAATTCTGGACCGTAAAACAAACCTCAACAAATTTAAAGTAATTGAAATCATACACAGTGTGTTTCCCTAACCACAATGGAATCAAACTAGAAATCCTATGGGAAGGCAAGTCTTTGAACACATGCACATGAAATAACATAGTTCTAGATAGTCTGGAGGTCAAAGACAAGGACTCCAGGGAATTCTATATATGTGTGTACACCTGACCCTTGAACGATGTGGGGAATGAGGGTGCCAACACCCCTGCAGGCAAGAATCCATGTATAACTTTTGACTCCCCCAAAGCTTAACTAAATAATAGCCTACTGTGGACCAAAATTCTTACTGATAACATAAACTATCAATGAACACATATTTTGTAAGTTATATGTAGCTTATGCTGTATTCTTACAATAAAGGAAGGCAGAGAAGAGAAAGTGTCATTAAGAAAATCATAAGGAAGAGGGAATGCATTTGCAGTGCCGTCTTGTATTTATCAGGAAAAATCCACTTATTGGTGGACCCGTGCAGTTCAAACCTGCGTTGTTCAAGGGTCAACTATGTGTATAGAATTGAATGGAAATGAAAACACAACATATCAAAATAGGTGAGATGTAGCTCAAGAGGTGCTGAGAGAGAAATTCACCGCACTTAATGCTCACACGAAAATGGAAGAAAAGTCTTAATGAACAATCTAGATTTTTGCCTCAAGAAACCAGAAAAAGGAGCAAAATAAAATTAGAAGTAAGCAGAAGGAAGAAAATAGCAAATACAAGACTAGGAAATAAGGAAATAAAAAACAGGAAAGCAAGAGAGAAAGTCAATGAAGCAAAAATCTGGTTCTTTTTCTTTTTTAAAAAGATTTTATTTATTTATTTGACAGAGAGACAGCGAGAGAGGGAACACAAGCAGGGGGAGTGGGAGAGGGAGAAGCAGGCTTCCCGCCAAGCAGGGAGCCCGATGCAGGGCTCGATCCCAGGACCCTGGGATCATGACCTGAGCCGAAGGCAGACGCTTAATGACTGAGCCACCCAGATGCCCCAAAAATCTGGTTCTTCAAAAAAAAAAAAATCAAATAATTGATTAGCTTTTAATAAAAATGACAAAAAACAGAGACAAAACAAACGATCCCCTATATCAGGGATAAAATAGAGACTCTCTCTACAGATCTCGCAGCCATTAAAATGATAACAAGCTGACACTGAAAACAATTGTCCCCCCATAAATTCAACAGCTGAGCAGAGATAATTCCTCAAAACCATAAACTGCCAACACTCATCAATCCGAATCATTCTATAATCCGAATCATTCTATAACCATAAGAGAAATTAAATTTATAATCCGAGATGTCCCAGAAAAGGAAGGTCTAGGCACAGGTCATTTCACTGGAGAATTATACAAATATTTAAATAAAAACGTAGACTAATTTTACATAATCTCCTCCAAAAAATGGAAGAGGAAGAAACACCTGACAAGTTATTTTATATGGCCAATAGTGTTCTGATACAATAACACCCCTATACAATAACACCACCCATTCCCCCAGCCTCACCCTCCACTCAATGCCTACTCATTCTTTGGAAGGAAGACTCCCTGCCTCGCGGGACCAGGTCGAGCCCCTCTAGAAGGCTCACTCAGCCTTTGCAAAGCTTCCACAGTGATTTAGTGATTCTGTATCTACTGGTCAGCTCGCTTGCATCCTGCCTGCCTTGTGCGGATGGCTCGCTGCACGAGGGCAGAGAGGGACCCCTCTGTTGGCATTCTGGCTATAATCTCCGTGACACAAGTGAGCACACCCATCCCACAAGTGTGTTTTGGCTCCTGGTGGATGTCAGGTGCTCTTCCATGCACAGAAGATGCACAAATGAGGAGGAGAGAACCATTCAGATCAAGGTTACAACTGGGTTTGGAGCCCTGCGGAGGCAGAGAGTGGGCAGATGTCAGGTTTGTGCTCCTGGGGCCAGGGAGGGAGGCCTCCTGAGTGGAGGGACACTCATTTCTGCAGCCTTGAGAAATGGGTCAGTGCTCAGGACGGTGGGCGGGGGGTGATCACTGAGTTCAGGTGTGGAGGTTGGAATAGTCTAGCACAACCTGGTTCTTGCCTCCTCAGAAGCCCTCAATCGTCCCGACACCCTATGGAAGCAGGGAGAGTCAGTGAACTGAGAGGCTCAGTTTACAGACCTGGCCTGGGAGATGGGGGCCCAGTCCCCTCTGCTCTGTTCTCTGGAGTCCAGGTACCGGCCAGGATCCCCTGGGGCTCGCTAAGACCTGCTGGGATTTGACAGATTTGACACACCAATCCCAAAGGTGGTGTCACCATTCCTGTCCTAGAATTGGGGAAACTATGCTTGGAGGGTGGAGTGTTCACCTGGGGACGCACAGGTAGTCAGACCTGAAGCTTGAGTGTCTTCCATCCTTTCTTATTGTAGGACAAGGAGGTAACTTCTGTTTAATTTTTATAGGACAAGGTGAATTTTATTAGAAGTTTAAGGTCAATTTCTGGAAGACTACAGGAAATTGCCATCATCCCTAGGGAGTGGGGATGGGTGGAGGGAGGCAGATGCATGCTTCATAGCACACTTTGTTGACCATAATGTTTTAATCATTTTGCTTTAATCAAAAAGTATATGAAGTTAATGCAATTTACAAAGGGGCCACCAGTAGGACAATGGGAATGGGATGTGTTATTTCTAAATCAGAGCAAAATACAACAGGGGAGTGTAGTGAACGACAAGTAAGAAATACATGGGCGCCTGGGTGGCTCAGTTGGTTAAGCGACTGCCTTCAGCTCAGGTCATGATCCTGGAGTCCCTGGATCGAGTCCCGCATAGGGCTCCCTGCTCGGCAGGGAGTCTGCTTCTCCCTCTGACCCTCCCCCCTCTCATGTGCTCTCTCTCATTCTCTCTCTCTCAAATAAATAAATAAAATCTTTAAAAAAAAAAAAAAAGAAATACATACGACCAGAAATACATGCAGTAAAAGATGGCCTTCCCTTTCCTTGACAGACACCAAAGTGACCCCCCACGAAGGGGGAGCCCTGCTGTGCTCGTGAACAGAGAAGCTCAGTATCCTGAGGAGGTCAGCTCTACTTACCTTGACCTGTACATTCAACACAGTTATAATCGAAATCCCAGTGTGCATTTTCCTTGTGTGCATTTTGTTTGTGTGCATTGTGTGTATGAGCATGTGACTGCAGCATTAACTGTAACATACACGGGACAGCTAAAGGATGAGAATAGTCAAAACATCTCAAAAGAATAGAAACAGCCAAGTGGCCTACTTGCCTTATCAAATGTCCCAACATATTTATTATCAATTACAGGAATTAAGACAGAAAGGCATTGGCCCCGGGGATGGACAGATAGACCAGAGGAGAATTTCACTGGAGAATTATACAAATATTTAAATAAAAACGTAGACTAATTTTACATAATCTCCTCCAAAAAATGGAAGAGGAAGAAACACCTGACAAGTTATTTTATATGGCCAATAGTGTTCTGATACAATAACACCCCTATACAATAACACCACCCATTCCCCCAGCCTCACCCTCCACTCAATGCCTACTCATTCTTTGGAAGGAAGACTCCCTGCCTCGCGGGACCAGGTCGAGCCCCTCTAGAAGGCTCACTCAGAGGGACACAATTGAAAATCCGGGAAGCTTGATTTACAAGTGACTGGAGGACGATTCAGGAAAAGGAACGTGGAGAATTGCTTAGCCGTTTGGGAAAAAAGAGAGCAATTGACAGACACTATCACACACACGGTGGACACGCGTGTGGCGTGAGGGGAGGCAGGAGGGGGAGATATGGAGACCCCGCACCCACCATTCCTGCACCGCTGTCCCTGTCACCACCACCCACCTCCGATTCCCGTTGGGACAGCGGGGACCCACATGCGGAGTCCTGTCCCCAAAGCAAGCCCCTCAGCTGGCCACCACATTACTGAAGCCAAGGACAAATGACAGAATGAGACAAAAGATAAGGAGCATATGAAACTGCAAACAGCAGTTTGGACCAACAATAAGGAAACAAATAACCCAGTAAAACAAGCCAGAAGGCACAGATATTAATACTTCTCCAAATGCAAATATCCTATCAAGTAAGGAAATACTCTCAGGCTCAGCAGTAATCAGAGAAATAACAATTAAGACAATAACCAGATACTTTTGTGCCACCCCAGTGAGGGGGTAAGCATGGCCACGGTTTGCAGGCCTGTGGCCTGGTGTGGCCGGGCCAGCCTTCCACCCTCGAGGGTGACAACTCAGACTGCTCCTTCCCATCTCCCTGACAGCGGGACGCTGGGACAGGGTGCAGGCTCTGCAGATAAAATCTGCCCCCCACGGCCTGGGACTCAGGATCCAGGCGAGCGAAGGAGCAGGCCAAGCTCCTTTCTGCACATGTGGCCACCGCGGGCAAACTAACGGGTCTAGAAGAAGAGCTCCCCCACCCCCACATGCACTTGCACAGCACTCATTGCTATATTCTCCACCACCCCTGATGGAGTGCAGACGATCCAGGTTTATAGTGTTTATATATGTGTCTTTGGAGCCTAGTAAGGGCCAGTTCATGTGGTCAGCCCCTGGGAATAATCTTTCATGAGTGAACAAGTGAGAAAATGTGGAAATGATGACATAAACCTAGGGAGGTTTTAAAGTTTATATTGATTTCCTCTTATTATATTTATCATCCTCCCAATGTGCCTGAGAAGTGATGACAATTCTCAACGCCCTGGTTTCTTGGGCAACAGCCTGGGGACTCCTTCAGCTGTGAGGTTCGTGTGTGAAGCCCTGCAAGCGGCCGAAGCACGAAGCCAAGCACAGGCCCTTCTGCTCCGGAGCACCCTGCCCCCGGCCGTTCCACGCTGGGCTCTTGGTCAACGGAGCCCGACGGCCCACCTGCTCGGTCCATCACGGCAGCACAGTTACGGGTGTGAAGGACAGACTCTCTCTTTGGTGTCCTTCCCTGTAAATCGGGGTCGTTGTATTTACACTGACCCTCTCCTTGCCCCTTTTAAGCAAAGGTATTCTGTTTACCTTTGCAGAACAATTGGGGCGACTATGGCCATAAAGATGACAGCTCATGAGTTCACGCCAGGCCTGTCCGTTGATTTCTCCCCATTGGAGAGAAAGAAAGCCCCCCCCCAGCCAGTGACAGAGAGCCCCCAAGTGCGTGAGCAATGACGGAGTGCAGGTTTATGACATTTTCCGTGGTCTGACTCCCTCTTCTAATGGAAGTCTTTCCAGAGAAGTATGCCGTGAATGCTACCCAGGGGCCGGCAGCCCTAGGAAGAGCCGACCGGAGATGCTTGCTGTCCCTGCCCGCCTCCGCCTTCTCCATCTGCCTTCATGTGGGTTTTGGCATCCACAGCTTTGGCAAGAATGGTTTGGACATGGAGAGACCAAAGGCAAGTGGAGGAATTTGTTTCCTGGGTTGATCTTAGATGCATGAACTTCTCATTTAGGGGAAAAAAGATCAGTAGGTGTGTTTTATTTTTTCTTCTCAAAATACTTTAAACAATCACAGAACGATTTTCCTTGTGTGCTGATTTCTGTGCTGAAAGGCAAAAGCCACACTAAACATTCGTTTCTGTCTTCGTATTTTGTGTGTCCTGAGCTCCAGACAGGTGGGGCTGCACACTTGGCAGTGCATAATTATGGTGATGCCGATGGCACTGAATCCTCATGGCTGGGGCTGTGGCTGGTTCACAGAGGGTGGGCAGAGCGCCCATCTTTCTGCATGTGGAGAGCCCCGTGTGCCTCAAACCAAGTGCCATGATTAAATCTGGCTGATCACCTGAGATCCTGCTGCGTATTGATAAAGATACAGGTCTTCTGTCCTCAGATCCATGTTGGCCTTCCTGCTTCCAAGACGTTACTCCCAGAAAGGCATTTATTTTCACTGTTTTATTTAGTAGATATGCATGGATTGATACCAACAACATAGCAAGAGCTAGGGCAATCCCAAGCCTCTCTCTGTTTTGAAATGCACTCCTTCACGTAGGACTGTCACTTCTTCTTTCAAATATGTCAGCTCAGCATTGCTTTTCCCAGTGAACAGAGCTGGGTCTACACCCGCTCACTCTGAACTCCCCAGGTCTTCCCGCTTTTCATTCATCCCACTTCGTGCTTTTCCTAAACCAGCATCGTGCACAGCCTTCTGCAAGTTAATGTTCGCTTCTTAAGTTATAAAACACAAAGTCTCACGTCCAAGACCGCCAACTATTCACTCCTGAGTTGTTTTTTTTTTTTTTAAAGATTTTATTTATTTGTTTGAGAGAGAGAGAGAGAATGAGTATGAGCAGGGGGAAAGGCGGTGGGGGGGCGGGGGGAGGACAAGCAGATTCCCCGCTGAGCAGGGAACCTGATGCGGGGCTGGATCCCAGGACCCCAAGATCATGACCTGAGCTGAAGGCAGACACTTAACTGACTGAGCCACCCAGGTGCCCCTCACTCCTGAGTTACAACACACATAATCTTGAGTACGTGTAAATATCAAAGGGCTCTGGCACTTCCCAAATTAGAACCTCTCTGTTGCCTTCTTTCCCGTTCCTGTGTGCATCCGTCCACAAGGCGGCTTTGAAGGGCAGACATTGTGGTAAGGACCGTCCCTTGTCCGGTCTCTCCCCCCGAAGTTGATTGGGAACAGATGAGTCCCCAGCTTCCCCAGGCCTCCTGAAACTAGGCTGGCTGTGGTAGGGGTGAGAACATGGGTTTCTCCTTACTTGGTGAATGCATCTTTAGCTTTGGGACATTGGCTTCTGGCCTCTGGGTCATGCAGAAGCTCAGGTGTGCTCTGTGCTGTGCCCATGACCCCGCACGACCCAGCTTCTCTCCCCCTCATTCTGTCCGAGGGAGCACCTGCCCCGCTCTTGCAGAAGCAGGGGGTCACATCTGACAATGCTGAGGACGGACGTGGGACAGAAATACAGAGAAGCCGAGATCAGACCCACAGGGCTCTCCTGGGGAATGTGGATCAGCCCACGTGAGTCTCTATCCCTGAAGAAGTACCTGGAGTCCGCCTCCCGCAGGGAGGACAGGCCCTTAGGACTTGGGGTCGGAGAAAGAGGACACGTGCCCCTTAGTTTACTTTACTTTCCCTGGCACCGGCTTCCAAGCCCATCTCCACCCACGCAGCCTGTTCCTGCTGCAGCTTTCCGAGCACGACAGCACCAGGCTCACGCACTGACCACTTCCCTTCCCCGGGGTGGGCTGCTCTGTGCGGAAAACTCCAGCTGCCATGGCCGGCAGGCCCGTCCCCAGCTTGGGCCTCAGGTGTCCTGGCATGCTTTATGGAGAAGACACCGCCGTCCATCCTCCCATCCCTTGTCCCCAGGTCCCGTGACCGAGGGCTCATACACACACATTCGGACCCAGGCCTGCTGTGTGCACCGAATGTTTATGCCTCCAACCCCGAATTCCTAAGCCCTGACCCCCAGTGTGATAGATGCTGTGCCTGTGTTGTTCTGCAGAGTACCTGAATAATCCAGTTTACTCTCTTCTCAACAACCTGTTGTTAAGCAGCACTTACTATACTCTGGGTACAATTCTCAGCAATTTAAAAAATATTAAAAAGCTGCGTCTTCATGGCAGGCCTACGAGATCCATACGACAACTGCCCCTAGTTTAGAGGTGACCCCGCTGAGCGATTCGGCCACCTCACATCCCGGCGAGCATCAACCTGGGACCCTTGGCTTTGGGGCTGATGGTCCTTGTCACAGCGCCGCCATGTGATTTAATTTCAAATCAAGTTATATCCTCTGTTGTACAGAAAGAGTGGATGTGAACTGTACGTGCTGGCATCTGATGGCAATAGAGTTTGAGGAAGCTGGGGATTTGCGAAGTTCAAACAGAGGAACGGCCGCTAAGCCCAGCCCCTGCACACCGTGGACGCTGGGTGTGCGGAAACCCCCGGCTATGGTGCGCTCTGCCCACCAATGCGGCCGACACAGGCTTTCACAAATGCCAAGAAGTGACTTTTCAAGTAATGATAAAAAAAAAAAAAGAAGGGCGCCTGGGTGGCTCAGTCGTTAAGCATCTGCCTTCGGCTCAGGTCATGATCCCAGGGTCCTGGGGTCGAGCCCCCCATCGGGCTCCCTGCTCGGCGGGAAGCCTGCTTCTCCCTCTCTCACTCCCCCTGCTTGTGTTCCCTCTCTCGCTGTGTCTCTCTCTGTCAAATAAATAAATAAAATATATATAAAAAATAGAAAGTCTGAAATACAAAGCCTTGCAATTTATCTGGACAATTTATCAAACGTGGTTTATTTTGGGACACAGGTTTTGTTTGGTTTTCGCACAGAGCAATTGACCCCGTTCCTGTCCGAAGGCCTGGGACTCCCCCGACTGCACTTCTGACTCCGTCCTTTGGTGAATTCGCTGTATTTATTTCTGTGCAATGGGCCGGGGCCGGAGGCAAATGAAGGCAAGTCTATTTTTGTTTAGTCTAGTTTGGACCCAGGGACTCTTCTTCGCCGCCCTCCCTCCCTCCTCCTCTCCTTTCCTGAGGGTGCACAGCATCTGCAAATAGACTCTCTTAAAAAGAGCACATGTAGGTTATTTTCAAGATAAGCATTTTCAACAAAGCGCAGAGGTAAGAGCATCGGGGCTTGGCATAGGCTCACAGGGAGACGCTGTAGGGCTTGGAGGCGTGGGTTCTTACGGAGGCAGCCTTCCGAATACATCGTGGTGATGCTCGACCTGCGTGTGGCTTTACGAAGAGGAGTCCCAGCACACATCTTCTGCAGGGCCGAGACAGAGGTGCCTTCTCTGTTGGAGCAGGGGAGGGCTGGCCAGAGGGGGAAACCAGTGAGCTCCTGGTGGCACAGTCAGGCATGCAAGAGGTCCAGTCCCAGCTTCGTGCACGTGTCACCGTGCGAGGTGCACTCAGCGTGGCCACCAGCCCAAACACTGGTCCAGAGCCACAGAGGCTGGTGCTGTGTCTGCGGCCGCGTTTCCCTGTGTTAATGCTGTGCCCTGCACTTTTCATCTCCAGCTGATCGCACTCATGCTGGGAGGCTTAGTTGCCTTTTTTATATTTTGCTGTGCAAATGTATCTTCTCTCTGGTCTTTGGAATACATGGGATACGTTGTAACAGTGGCGTGGCCCTCGGGATCTTCTGTGGTATAATCAGGCATCTGGGCGGTTCTATGGCTTCTTTATGTATCAGTGAATTTTTTTTTTTTTATCAGACGCCAAACATGGTGAGTTTTAGATCTTGGGGGAACTGGGTATGTGTTGTTGCTGGATTGATTTTTGAGATTTGTTCTGGGATGGATGTCATACGTGATTGAACACAGTTTGATTCTTTCAGATCTTTAGAGCTCCGCCATGTGGGGCCAGACCTGGATCTACAGCTAATTTCGGCTCACTTACTGACGTGTTTGGTGCTCACCAGAATGTAAGCCTTTTCACCCTGGCTGGTGGGCAACAGAACTGTCTCTGCCCATCCCTTCCCTGTGAGCTGCGGGATTGTTCCCAACCTGGCCTCACTGCAGGTGCAGCCCTGTGCTCCCCTGTGCGTGGGAGGGGCCCCTCTGCAGACCCATAGGCCTCTGTCTGTGCATTCTTCCCTCCCCGGGACCCTGCACACAGCCATGTGGCCTCTGGGCTCCCTGCCCTGTCCTGAGCCGGGGACCTGCTGAGGACTCGTGTTCCCACCCTGGGGAGCCTCTCTTCACCGCTGCTTCATGCATTTTGCCAGCTCCTTTAATTTTTTTCAGTTAGGAGCATAAATCTGGTCCCTGTTATTCCATCTCGGCCAAAAGTGGCTTTTTTTTTTTTTTTAACCAAAAAACGATTTTTGGTCAAATATTCATACAATGTGTATCATCTCAACTCTATTTCTTCCTTCCTTTCCTTCACGTTAGCAGAAGGCATGTGCGGTCGTATCCCCTTTCCCCACGGACCTGAGGCACCTGTTACAGGTGGGACGATGTCCCCCAAATCCACGGGGTGGAGTCCCGACCCCCGGGACCTCAGGACGGGACTGTATTTGGAGAGGGGTCTTTTTTTTTTTTTTTTTTTTTTAAATTTTTTTTTAATTGTTATGTTAATCCCCATACATTACATCATTAGTTTTAGATATAGTGTTCCATGATTCATTGTTTGTGCATAACACCCAGTGCTCCATGCAGAACGTGCCCTCCTCAATACCCATCACCAGGCTAACCCATCCTCCCAACCCCCTCCCCTCTAGAACCCTCAGTTTGTTTTTCAGAGTCCATCGTCTCTCATGGTTCTTCTCCCCCTCCGATTTCCCCCCCTTCATTCTTCCCCTCCTGCTACATTCTTCTTCTTCTTTTTTTCTTTCTTAACATATATTGCATTATTTGTTTCAGAGGTACAGATCTGAGATTCAACAGTCCTGCACAATTCACAGCGCTTACCAGAACACATACCCTCCCCAGTGTCCATCACCCAGTCACCCCATCCCTCCCACCCCACCCCCCACTCCAGCAACCCTCAGTTTGTTTCCTGAGATTAAGAATTCCTCATATCAGTGAGGTCATATGATACATGTCTTTCTCTGTTTGACTTATTTCGCTCAGCATAATACCCTCCAGTTCCATCCACGTCGTTGCAAATGGCAAGATCTTATTCCTTTTGATGGCTGCATAATATTCCATTGTATATATATACCACATCTTCTTTATCCATTCATCTGTTGATGGACATCTTGGCTCTTTCCACAGTTTGGCTATTGTGGACATTGCTGCTATAAACATCGGGGTGCACGTAGCCTTTCGGGTCCCTACTTTTGTATCTTTGGGGTAAATACCCAGTAGTGCAATTGCTGGATCATATGGTAACTCTATTTTCAACTTTTTGAGGAACCTCCATACTGTTTTCCAGAGTGGCTGCACCAGCTTGCATTCCCACCAACAGTGTAGGAGGGTTCCCCTTTCTCCGCATCCCCGCCAACATCTGTCATTTCTTGACTTGTTAATTTTAGCCATTCTGACTGGTGTGAGGTGGTATCTCATTGAGGTTTTGATTTGGATTTCCCTGATGCCGAGCGATATTGAACACTTTTTCATGTGTCTGTTGGCCATTTGGATGTCTTCTTTGGAGAAATGTCTGTTCATGTCTTCTGCCCATTTCTTGATTGGATTCTTTGTTCTTTTGGTGTTGAGTTTGATGAGTTCTTTATAGATTTTGGATACTAGCCCTTTATCTGATATGTCATTTGCAAATATCTTCTCCCATTCTGTCAGTTGTCTTTTGGTTTTGTTGACTGTTTCCTTTGCTTTGCAAAAGCTTTTTATCTTGATGAAGTCCCAATAGTTCATTTTTGCCCTTGCTTCCCTTGCCTTTGGCGATGTTTCTAGGAAGAAGTTGCTGCGGCTGAGGTCGAAGAGGTTGCTGCCTGTGTTCTCCTTTAGGATTTTGATGGACTCCTGTCTCACATTGAGGTCTTTCAACCATTTGGAGTCTATTTTTGTGTGTGGTGTAAGGAAATGGTCCAGTTTCATTCTTCTGCATGTGGCTGTCCAATTTTTGGAGAGGGGTCTTAAAGAGGCGATTGAGGTAAAACGGGGTCACTAGGGTGGGCTCTACTCCAGTGTGACTGGGGTCCTCATCAGAAGAGGACATCAGGACGCAGACATGCACGGAGGGACGACCACAGGAGGACCCGGGGAGGAGACGGCCGTCTGCACGCCCAGGAGAGGCCTCGGGAGGGACCGGCCCTGCCACGCCTGGATCTCGGACCTCCAGCCTCCAGGAGGCAAGAGATAAATGTCTACTGTTTAAGGCGCCCGTCTGTTCCAGCCACCCCAGCTGCCTAATGCAGGTCCCTTCCCTGGGCCACCGTCAGGTTCCCCCACCTGCGCGCCTACAGGCAGGAGTCTGGGAGGGGGTCAGGACTGGGCTCCCCCTGCCCAGCCTGGGCCATGGCATCCCTCGCTGACCTGTCCTCGGGGGCCCCTGTGGCCGCACCCTGTTGAGGACTGTGCTCTAACTCCAAGTCCCTAAGCCCACCATTCTGGCTTCTGCTTTGGCCCCATTTGTAACGGATCCAGCCTTGCTCAGCTGCCCTGCCTTTAGGAGTCCCCGGGCTGACCAGGCTTTGTGAAGCCTGAAGTTCGTACAATGCAGAGGGGTCTACTTCTTAAAAAAGGTCACACAAGTACAAATACAAAATTACAAATTCAAAATTAGGTGCAAACCAGAGAATTTATTTAGAATGAAGAAGGAAATCACAGCACGTTTTTAAAAACCTGACAACTGCCCTATATGTTTCTCTCAGTTCATTTTCATTTTTTTTTTAAATTCCGGTAGAGTTAACGTACAGAACTATATTGGTTTCCGGTGTACAATATGGTGATTCCACACTTCATACGACACCCCGTGCTCATCACGACAGGTGCCCTCCTTCCTCCCCATCACCTGTTTCCCCATCTCCCACCCACCTCCCCTCTGGTAACCAGCAGTGTGTTCTCTAGAGGTCAGAGTCTGCATTTTTGTTTGCCTCTGTTTTCTTTGTTTGTTTTGTTTCTTAAATTCCACATGAGTGAGATCATATGGTATTTGTGTTTGTCAGCTCATTTTGTTTTAATGCATATGCTTCCTATCATATCTGAATTTTATGATCAGTAGTAATTTTAAGAGCATAAAATTAATGTCAAGTCACACAGTAACTGTACACATTTTTACGTTCTGCTTTGTTGTTTTGAGCTACGTAATTGTGTTGCCAAATTACTCCTACAGGGGACCAGATAGCCTTCCTTCCTATAGGAGTGTGTCCCGAATTCCAGTTTCTCAGGCTTTCCTGCATCGGGTGGAGGCAGCTTGTCGGAGGGCCCGTCTGGAACTGAGGGACTGCATTTGGGGGAGCTGACTCAGATGTTCTGGCCCATTCTCATCCGTCGGGCTGTGTAAGGCGCCGACCTCACACACAGACGTGGCTGGTGCCGTTTGGGGCTCTTGTCGGGATGCTGCGACTCCAGTCGAGACGGTCCGAAGTGTGTGTGTTTGTCCTTAACTGTGCCCATCGTGCGATCCAGTCTGTTCCTCAGAAGGGGGGACTTCTGTGAGCAGGAGCCGTCCTTTGTCCCATGTCCTGGAGCCATGCTTGTTGGAAGAGCGCTTGAAGTCCGCACACCTGCTCTGTCTCCAGGCATCGTGGACCTCATCTCTCCTCCCCTTCCCACAGACCCGGGCCATGCAACCCCGGGAAGCGCTCACGTCTCTTGTGACTTCTGTCCTTCAGCTGCGGGTCTGGATGCCTGGTCAGAGTCACTGGGGACGCCCTCGTTTGACTCCAAATAGCCCTTCCTGCTCAGGGACGGCTAGCAGGGACCTAGCTGCAAGCAGCATGGGCGATCCTACAGAACTCAGCTGATATCCAGTCCGTACTACCTCCCACTTCCTTTTGCTCGAACCCCCAAGTGCCCGCTGTCCTACCAACACAGCTGACACGATGGAAGTGTGCAGAAGTGACCTCAGGGTGCAAAGATTCAGGCTGCCTGACAAACGCAGTTAACAGCTTCCTTGGCAAATTTTGCCAAATCCACCAGTACAAATCTCAGTGAGTGTACTGGGAGCGGCCCGTGCAGGGGCGGGTCTCTGAGGCTGACATGTCACAAGCTGCCTGGTTCATCTGCCCTAAGGAGGTGCCCTACCCTGCAAGGGACAAATGTCCAACGTGCAGCCCACTGTGCGCCCCCACAGAGAAGCCTGTGGGCAGGGGCTGGGCACAGGTGCCTCTTTCTTGGACCTCAGACAGTCAGCCTACCTCAGCCTCCAGGGCGCTCGCTCCAACCCGAGAGTTCCCCCCCGCTCCCAGCCCTGGCAGAGCCCCCCCATGGCCCTCCCCAGAGCTCCTGCCTCAGCTCATGGCCCCAACTACAGCCAGCAGGGCTGGGCCCCTGCTCCACCTCGCAGGGACTGGGGGGCTGGAAATGCCTCAGACAAGGCAAACATAGACACAAAGTAGCTCCTCTTTAGAGATGAGGATAATTTTCAGGATCAACTGTATGTGTCGGCCTTGGAGGTTGACCTCATACTTCCCCGTCTTTCCCCCTCTGCCAGCAACCTCGTGAGGTCGTCCTAGTCAGTTAGGGCCGCCTAACAAACACCACCGAAGGGATGGCAGATCTCTCAGTTCTCAGGGCTGGGGTCCAGGATCAGGGCACCTGCCCAGTTGGCTCCTGGCTGTCAGATGCCTGTCTTCTTGCCGTGTCTTGACAGCAGAGAGCGAGAGCATGACCCCTTGGGGGCTGCTTTTCTTATAAGGACTCAGAGCCCACCATGGGGGCTGCCCCCTTGGCTCCCAAAGGCCCCACCTCAAACACCGTTACACTGGGCTTGGGGCTGCAACCTATGGATTTGGGGGCACACAATTCAGTGCATAGGACCATTTCACAGACTTGAAAACCAAGGCTCCGAGAGGCTCATAGGTGACCCGATGTCCCACGCTTGGGGGTGCAGAGCCTTGCCTTAAATTCAGATGCTCAGTCCAGCCACAGACTCTAGCGAGCCTGCCGGGAAGCCCCTTATCCTGGATGTAAGGTCCCCAGGGCAAGGCTCTCGGCTCTGCTGTCGGAGGGCGCCAGGCCCCACGCGCAGGCGTGCTTCACGAATGCGTGTGCACCCATCAGTCTGCGCACGGCCAACTCCCACCCCAGCTGGAGGATTCTGAGAAAAACATCATGATAAAAAATGTGAAATATGTGCAAACTATGCACGAAGCATGACCTTCAGCTCTCGACGTCAGCTCATCCGGAAATTAAATGTGAATTTTATTTCCTTCCCATCTTCGCTCCTTCTGATGTAAGAAAGGCTCTGGCTCACCAGTTCTGGGAAACGCGCCTCGCACGGTCGGTCCGCTATGTCCGGTGTCATCCACGGTACATCCCCTCAGGAACAGCACACTTTTTAAAAACGTGACGTCATGAAAGCTCATAAAAATGCAGGGTAGCCTTTGGCTTTTTTGGAAGTACACAAAAAAGCTGCAGTGCTCCAGCGAACGTTTTTGTATGAAAGTTCATGGAATTTGAGGACAACCAGAATTCATTTCTTTTCCTAGAAATACCAAATGCGGCAGCCACATGACACACCCATTAAAATGAAGATAGATTTTGTTGGTGAGTCTGCGGGGAGGGACGTCGTGGAAGGTGACCTTTTTAGGAGGAAGGAGAAGCTGCCACGCGCCCGGAGGGTATTATACGTGGTGACAGCAGAGCGGTGTCACCAGGAAGCAGAGCATGTGTAGAACGTGGGGCAGCCGAGGGGCTCATGCACGGTTCCTGAGCTTCTACCCGCTGCGTCCTCCCGCGGACGCCGCCCTGGAAGGTTGTGCTGTGACGTCCAATGTCCTTGTCGGTCAAGGTCAAAGTCCTTCCTCTGTGATTTCGACCAAAGCAATGAAATAACCTTCCACTTCCAAGAAAAGCCTCTCTTCCTCCGACCCCACAAACACCCACATATGGAGTCGCTCCTTCCGTCCCGGGGACCCACCAGGTCTTTGGAATTCGAAGGCCAGGAGACGCTAAGGAATGTCCTACTCAGAGAAGGGTGGCTGATGCTGGATTGAGTCATAGCAAACAGGCTTGTGTCCAGGAGAATTCTTGGTGCATAACGCGCTGATGTATGGTGGAGCATGGGGCTCAAGCGTGTTGGAGAATTGAGCAGACTATGCATTTAGGGGATCCCAGAGGTGACATGCATCTTGCCCCCCCCACCATCCGGGCCTGTGATGTGAACACGACTTAATGCTGCGAGGTAAACGTGGTCGCCGGGCTCAGGGCAAGGCTGCGGGCATCCCCACTGAACATTCCTGCTGTCCCCCATTTGTCCTTGCTCACTGGTCACTGCCTCCCTGCCCACCTCCCCGGAGGTCGGAGGAGTTCCCAAGAATGTGTTCAATTCTCGACACAGGTTAAAGCCACAACGTACGTGATGAGTGTTTGGGGGGTGATGCTTTGAGGTGTGCAGCTATTGTTGCCCCTAAATCCTCCCCATGGCTTGTAGCCTTCAGGTGGGCCTGCCCACAGGAGCTGTTCCCGCGATGCTCGTCCCTTCTGTTCATCGCCTGGAACTGCCCTGCGTCCCTCCTTACTTGTCTGTCAGTCCTTCGTTTGTATGGGTGTGGACTCGTGGGTGTGACTTTTATTCTCTGTGCTGTAATGCCTGGTTTGTTGCAGCTCCTCCCACTGGGAGCTCTCTGCTGGGCTCCTGCGTCCTCCTCACATTCGTGTGCTGTGGTGTTCTGAGCACGGACTTACTTTCTGGTGCAGCGAGCTGCCCCGGGCTCACCTGGTACTTCTGCACCTGCCCTCGCGTCAGCCGTTGCTCCAAGGAGCCCTGATTCCTCTGTGGGAGGACAAGCTTAGGTCCGATCTTTGTGCTGCAGAGTTTATGGGTTTTAATAAAACATCGTCACGTGTCAGCCAGCCCTCCCCTGAAGATTCCCGGGCAGCCCCTTGTAATAAGCCTCCCGCCCACCCTCTCCAGCTGCTGATGACCACTCCCGTGTTTCCCTCCCTTTCAGCCATATAAGGGGAATCATTTGGGATGGCACTTTCCACGTCTGTCTTCTCCCATTTAGCAAAATGCACTTAAGATTCTGTTGCATCAAGCAACAGCCTATTTACCCGATCACTGGCACTTGTCCGGGCCGGGAACCCACCACACCTTGTTTATTTACGCCTCTATGGATGGGCATCGGGCTCGTTTCCGTGCCTGAGTGATTGTGAGGGAAGCCCCCGTGCACTCAGGCACAGGTTTGTGTCGGAAGCTGTGTCCGTTGCTCCTGAACACATATATATAGAGAGAGTGCTGGGCCACATGGTAAGTACGTTTGCTTTTACAAGAAACTCTCAGACGATTTTCCAAAATGGATGCATCATTTTGAACTCACAGTAGTGATAAATGTTCTTATTGTTCTACATGCTCACGATCCCTTGGTATCACCAGTATTTCTTATTTCAGCCATTCTGATAGCGTTAGATACTTGTAGCTTTAATTACCACTTCCCTAGCGATGAACGACACTGTGGATATTTTCAGGTGTTTTTTGCCATTCTTTATTTTCTTTGCTGAACTGTTTGTTCGGATAGTCTGCCCATTTTAAAATTGGGGCAGGTTGCTTTCTTATTGTTGAGTTTAAAGAGATCTTCATACATTCTAGTAGTAAGTTTTTCATTAAATATGGGATTTTCAAGTATTTTCTCTTAGTCTGCGGTTTCTCTTTTCATTTCCTTGAAAATGTATTTTGCAGAGGAAATGTATGTAATTTTGTAATCAGTTGTCAATGTCAATTTCTTCTTTTATGGATCATGTCTGAGATGCCACACCCGGAAACGCATTTCCAGACTCAAGGTCACACAGACTGGCCCCTATGTGTCCATGTCTTTTGGTTTTACATTTTACACTTAAGTCTATGATGCAGTTGGACTTAATTTTTATGTAAGGTGTCAGGTTTTTGCTAAGGTTCATTTTTTCTAGAGGGAGGTCCAGTTATCCTCATACCATTTGTTGAAAAGATGACTTTCTTCATTAGATGATCTTTATATCTCTGTCAAAATTCTCCTTCCAGACTCTCTGCTCTGTTTCACTATCTGTATGTTTAACCTTTCACCAATACGCCACTGAAGTGTTACTACGTTGTTGCTTTCATATTACTGGAGTATTATTGAAGTGAATTATTTGATTACTGTAGTTGATTACCGTAGTATTAAAGAGAGTCTTGAATTTGGATAATGTGAATCCTCCAACTTTGCTCCTTTTTTAATGATTCTGACTCTTCTACTTTCTTTGCATTTTCCATATACATTTTAAAATCAGCTTGTTACTCTCTACCAAAAAAAATTGCTGAGGTTTTGAGTGTATATTTTAGTTGACTTTATTGGTCAAAGCAGGGAGAACTACAATGTTAACAGCACTGATCCTTTCCATACATGAGTACGATATATATCTAAACGAGTTTAGGATGTTTTAAAGAAATTTCTTTTATCTGTATTGTGCAGTGTTCAGTATTGCAGATGCTTCATATACTTTGTGAGATTTATACTTAAATATTTCATTTTAAGTGCTATTTTAAATGATATGTTTTGTGAATGTCGATTCCAATTGTGCATTTTTGATGTATTGAAACACAACTGATTTTTTAATTGAGGTATAAGTAACATATAATATTATATCAGTTTCAGGTGTATAATATAATGATGCAACAATTCTATATATTTTGTAGTGCTCATCATAATAAGTGTATTCTTAATCCCCTTTATCTATTTCACCCATCCATTTTTTTGCTTTGTTTTTCCTTCGTTCATTTGTTTTGTTTCTTAAATTCCACATATAAGTGAAATCATATGGTATTTGTCTTTCTCTAACTGGCTTATTTCGCTTAGCATTATACTCTCTACATTCATCCATGTCATTGCAAATAGCAAGACTTCATTCTCTCGTGTATATGAATCACATCTTCTTTATCCATTCATCCCTCAGTGGACACCTGGGCTGCTTCCATATCTTGGCTGTTGTAAATGAAGCTGCAATAAACATAGGGGTGCATATCTTTTGGAAGTAGTGTTTGGTTTCCTTGGGTAAATACCCAGTAGTGGAATTACTGGATCATATGGTAGCTCTATTTTTCATTTTTTGAGGAACCTCTATACTATTTTCCGCAGTGGCTGTACCAGCCTGCATTCCCACCAACAGGGCAAGAGGGTTCCCCTTTCTCCGCATCCTCACCATCACCTGTTGTTTCTTGTGTTGTTGATTTTAGTCATTCTGACAGGTGTGAGGCGATATCTCATTGTGGTTTGGATTCACATTTCCCTGAGGATGAGTGCTGTTGAACAACTTTTCATGTGTTTGTCTTCTTTAGAAAAATGTCTATTCAGGACCTCTGCCCATTTTAAATTGGATTATTTGGGGTTTTTTGGTGCTGAATTGTATAAGGTCTTTATATAGTTTGGATATTAACCCCTTATTGGATCTGTCATTTGTAATTTTGTTTTGTTGATGATTTCCTTTACTATGCAAAAGGCTTCTACTTTGGGGTAGTCCCCATAGTTGATTTTTACTTTTGTTTCCCTTGCCAAAGGAGACATATCTAGAAAAATATTTCTATGGCCAATGTCAAAGAAATTACTGCCTATGCTTTCTTTCAGGAGTTTTATGATTTCAAATCTTACATTTTTGTCTTTAATCCGTTTTGAGTTAATTTTTATGTATGGTATAAGAAAGTGGTCCAGTTTCAGTCTTCTTTCTGCATGTAGCTATCCAGTTTTCCCAACACCACATGTTGTCTTTCTCCCATTGCATATTCTTGCTTCTTTTGTCATAGATTAACTGACCATGTAAGTGTGGGTTTCTTTCTGGGCTCTCTATTTAGTTCCATTGATCTATGTGTCTATTTTTGTGCCAGGACCATACTGTTTTGATTACTACATCTTTGTAAAATATCGTGAAATCTGGGATTGTGATACCTTGAGCTTTGTTTTTCTTTTTCAAGATTGCTTTGGCTATTTGGGGTCTTTTGTGGTTCCATACAAATTTTAGGATTATTTATTCTAGTTCTGTGAAAAATGCTGTGGGTATTTTGATAGGGATGGCATTAAATCTGTAGATTGCTTTGGGTACTATAGACATTTTAACAATATTTGTTCTTTCAATCCATGAGTATGGAATATCTTTCCATTTGTTTGTGTCATCTTCAATTTCTTTCATTGTTTTATAGTTTTCGAGGACAAGTCTTTCACCTCCTTGGTTAAGTTTTATTCTTAGGTATTTTATTATTATTATTATTATTTTTTAAAGATTTTATTTATTTATTTGACAGAGAGAGACACAGCGAGAGAGGGAACACAAGCAGGGGGAGTAGGAGAGGGAGAAGCAGGCTTCCCGCTGAGCAGGCAGCCCGATGTGGGGCTCGATCCCAGGACCCTGGGATCATGACCTGAGCCGAAGGCAGACGCTTAACGACTGAGCCACCCAGGCGCCCTGGTATTTTATTATTTTTGGTACAATGGTAAATGGAATTGTTTTCCTAATTGTTTCTTTCTGTTACTTTATTATTAGTGTATAGAAATACAATGGATTTCTGTATATTAATTTTGTATCCTGTGACTTTACTGAATTCATTTATTAGTTTTAGTAGTTTTCTGGTGGAGTCTTTAGGATTTTCTATATATAGTATCATGTCATTTGCAAATATTGAAAGTTTTACTTCTTTCTTACCAATCTGAGTGCCTTTTATTTCTTTTTATTATCTGATTGCTGTGGCTAGGACTTCTAGTACTATGTTGAATAAAAGTGGCGAGAGTGGACATCCTTGTCTTGTTCCTGATCTTAGAGGAAAAGCTCTCAGTTTTTCAGTATTGAGTAGGATGTTAGCTGTGCATTTTTCATATATGGCCTTTATTATGTTGAGATATGTTCCCTCTAAACCTACCTTGTTGAGGGTTTTTTTTTTTTTTTTAAAGATTTTATTTATTTATTTGAGACAGAGAGAATGAGAGAGAGAGAGCACATGAGAGGGGGGAGGGTCAGAGGGAGAAGCAGGCTCCCCGCCGAGCAGGGAGCCCGATGCGGGACTCGATCCAGGGACTCCAGGATCACGACCTGAGCCGAAGGCAGTCGCCTAACCAACTGAGCCACCCAGGCGCCCCCTTGTTGAGGGTTTTTACCATAAATGGATATTGTACTTTGTTAAATGCTTTTTCTGCATCTATTGAAATGATATATATTTTATCCTTTCTCTTGTTAGTGTGATATATCATGTTGATTGATTTGCTGTTATTGAATCACCTTTGCATCCCTGGAATAAATCCCACTTGATCGTGGTGAATGATTTTTTAAAAATGTGTTTTTACATTTGGTTTGCTAATATTCTGTCGAGGATTTTTGCATCTGTGTTCATCAGAGATATCGGTCTGTAGTTTTCTTTTCTTGTAGTGTCTTTGTTTGATTTTGGTGTCAGGGTAATGCTGGCCTTGTAAACCAAATCTGGAAGTTTTCTTTCCTTTCCTATTTTTTTTTTTTTTTGGAATAGTTTGAGAAGAATAGATATTAACTCTTCTTTAAATGTTTGTTGGGAGTTTTTTGATTACTGATTCACTTTTATTACTGGTAATCAGTCTGTTCAAATTTTCTATTCCTGGTTCAGTTTAGGAAGGTTATATGTTTCTAGGAATTTACCCATTTCTTCCAAGGTGTCCATTTTGTTGGTGTATAATTTTTCATAATATTCTCCTATAATCCTTTGCATTTCTATGCTGTCAGTCCTTATTTTTCCTTTTACAGTTCTGATTTTATTTATTTGAGTTCTCTCTCTCTCTCCCTTTTGATGCACCTGGCTAAAGGTTTATCTATTCTGTTGATCTTTCAAAGCATCAGCTCCTGCTTTCATTGATTTTTTTTTTTAGTCTCTATTTCATTATTTCTTTGTATTTCCTTCCTTTTACTGGCTTTGTGCTTTGTTTGTTTTGTTTTTCTAGCTCCTCTAGGTGTAAAGTTAAGTTGTTCATTTGAGATTTTTCTTGCGTCTTGAGGTAGGCCTGTGTTGCTCTAAACTTCGCTCGTAGAACAACTTTTGCTGCATTTCAAAGATTTTGACTATTGTGTTTTCATTTTAATTTGTCTCCATGTATTTTTTTAATTTTCTCTTTGATTTCTTGGTTGACCCACTCATTGTTTAGCAGCATGTTATTTAGCCTCCATGTATTTATGTGGAAATACAACTGAATTTTTTATATTGCCTTGCATCCTACTTCATTTCGGCATTTCTAAACTCAATTAATCTTTCTGGAAGGTTTTTAGGTAGAGTCTAGTGGGTTTTCTTCATAGACAGTCATGTCATGTAAGAATAGAAACAGTTTTATTTCCATTTGTATGCCTGGATTTTTATGTTGTTGTTGTTTATTTGTTTCCTGTTTGGTTTTTATTTTCATCTTATTACACTGACTAGGATTTCCAGAATGATGTTGAATAGTAGTAGTTGAGGGGAATCCTGGCCTCATTCTTGATTGCAGGAGAAAAGGATTTAAACTATTGGTTTTAACTTTAGATTCTCATTAGTTGACCTCCATTCTATGAACACTTATTCTGTTCCTAATTTGTTGAGAGAAATTGTCATGAATAGATGTTGGATTTTGTCAAATGATTTTCCTGCATTTTATTTTTGCAAATTTCATGTTTTTTCTTATTTAGATTGCTCTCATGGTGAAGTACCTTGATTGATTTTCAAATGTTGAGACAGTCTTCCATTTCTTAGATGGATCCTACTTGGTCATGTATGTTACTTTTTTAATATATTGCTAAGTTGAATTTGTTAATATTTTTGGTGGGATTCATGTACTGTGTTCATGAGGAATTCCTGCTCTCTCTCTCTCTCTCTCTCTCTCTCGTACTGCATCGTTTTCTTCTGATTTTGGTGTTAGGATATTACTGGCTTCTTAAAGTGTGTTGGGAAATTCATTCGGTTCTTTTCTATTTTCTGGAAGAGATTTGCAGATATTTGGTATGGTGAAGCCTATGGAATTGTTGTTTTGGGTTTTCTTGGGAAAAATGTATATACAATTTGCAGTTCATCTGGTTCCATTATTTATTTTTTCTTTACTGAGTTTTAGTGAGGTTTGGTAATTTGTGACTTAAAAGGAATTGGGCCATTTCCCTTATGTTTTCATTCATGTTGGCTCATGTTGTTCCCTATCCCCTTTGCAGTATCTGAGTTCAGCAGCAACGTGCCCTTGTTGATCTCTGATGTTTGCAGTTTGTGCCTTTTCTGTTCTCTCTCTTTTCCTCTTGGTCAGTCTTCCTTGAAATTTATCAAATTTATTGATATTGTTAAAGAATCAGTTTCTGCTTTCATTGGTGTTCTTTTGTTTCTTTGTATCCATTTTTACTATTTCCTTTTTCCCCCCAAGATTTTATTTATTTATTTGAGAGAGAGAACATGAGAGGAAGAGATCATGAGCAGGCAGAAGGGCAGAGGGAGAAGCAGACCTCCCCCCTGCCGAGCAAGGAGCGTGATGTGGGGCTCGATCCCAGGACGCCGGGACCATGACCTGAGCCGAAGGCAGACGCTTAACCCACTGAGCCACCCAGGTGCCCCGGTTTTTACTATTTTCTACTATAATTATAGGACTTCCTTCCTTCCACTTACTTTAGGTCAAATTTGCTCTTCTTTCTATAGTTTCTTAAGGTGGCATTTTAAACTATTCATTTCTGATTTTTTCTTTCTTTTCTAGTATAGACATTTAAGGCTAAACCTTCCTCACTAAGCACTGCCTTAGATGATTTGCAGAAATTTCAGTGTTTTGTGTTTTCATTAAGTTCAAATGACTTTTTTCCCTGGAGTCTTCTTTGTCCCATGGGTTATTTAGAAATGTATGTTTTTATTGCAAAATATTTATGGATTTTCTCACTTATTTTTGGTATTACCATTTCTAGCTTAATTCCATTCATTCCATTTATATGATCTTGTTCTTTTAAGTTCGTTGAGAGTTGTTTTATTACCCAAATATGATGTATGTTGGTGAATGTTCATGTGGGCTTTAACCATAATGTATATTCTGCGTTGTTAAGTGGACTTTTTTATTAACATCATTTAAGTCGAGGTGGTTGATAATGTTGTTCGGGGACTGCATATCCTCTCTGACTTCTTGCCTACATATTGTATGAAATAGTGGAAGAAGAGTGTTGACATTTGAACCATAACTGTGGATTTGTGGATGTCTCCTTTCATGACTACCCATTTTTGCCTCATGAATTTTGAAATTCTCTTATTTGGTGCCTATATGATTCGGATTGTTTTCTTCTCTTTTTTTTTGTTGTTGAGTCAACCCATTTTTTAGGTAATGCACATCTTTATCTCAGATTTATCTTCCTTGTTGTGAGCTCTACTTTTTCTGAGATCAATACAGCTCTTCCCATTTTATTTAACATTTATATGATTTTTTTCATTCTTTTACCTTTCTTTATGCCTTCATATATGATGTGTTTCTTGTGGATGCCATAAAGGTAGATTTAGTTTTTTTAATCCTGACTTTTGGGATTTTTGGGGAAGTCTTCTGTTATTCCTTGTTGTCTACTTTCTAGATTCCTCTTGTCTTCTATGATTTTCAAACAGTGTGTCTAGTAGCAGATTTCTTATTATGTGTCTTATATTGATGCCTGATCCTCACCATCTGTCTTTTTATTGGTTCTGGAAGACTTCCAGCCTTGAGCTCCTGATGCTACCTCTCCTTCCTCTTATCTCAGCCCCCATTCTAGGTCTCTGCTCAGGCAGCTTCTCATTTTACTGAGTGACTGTGGACAAGTCATGGCATTGAATTCATCCTACTTTCCTCAAAGTGCAGCAAGTGGGTTGGTGTTGGGTCGTTGCTGGGATCACAGGGGGAAGCACCTTGTACTGTCTACTCTCCCCTAGTCTGTTAAAGCAGATTTTTAGGGAAACATAAATTACTGTTAGGAATAAGAGTAAAAACATCAAAACAACTTCCAGGGCAGTGTACCTTCAGAAAAAATACACAACCTTTTAAAAATTAAAATAGGCATTTTTCATGTTCTACACTTGGGTGTGTCTACTCCCCCAGGTAAGTGTGTGGACACCTCCCACCCCCAGCTTGCAACAGCCTGCCGAGCTCCTGCTTCCGCAGATGCTGCATCTGAGGGGGCTCCAAGCAGCCTCCCTGCACAGTTAGACCCAGCTGCACACACATGCCTCACTCAGGAGGGTCCTTCCATGGTCTCTCGAATGGACTGAAGCCATGATCCAGCAGAACCCACTTCTAAACCCTACAGAGCTCCATCCTCCCTGCAGCCTCCTCTCTGTGCATGCAAGACACCATGACATTAAACACTTGATGTTGCTAGAATAGCTAAATAAAACCCTAATTATTTCTGCAGTGACATTTTGGCTTGTACAAGCATGATAGCAAAAAGCCATCTCCTATGTGTGTCTTAACTGGGACAGTGGGATAATTATATTCAACTATTTCTGCTTGCCAAGGAGAAGAAGAAGAAGAAGCTGCCTTGCCTCCTTGCTTTTAGAAGGTTGAAATTGCAACATGAAAATGTAAAGAGGGAGTTTCTCTGTCTTTGTCTTTCTGCAGGATATCTTTGGCCACGGTTCTCACCAGCTGGTCTTTAAAGTACTTAGGTGACATCTGCAGGCTGGACTCTGTGCCAGGCAAGGGATGAGGGGAGGGGACATTCACACCCAGCATGTGGAGCGACGGATGGGAGAGGTGTCCCAGATGGTGCCTACAGTAGGACTCGGACGTCAGTTCTGACAGCTCAGGTCACCTGCTCTGGGTCGTGCAGAAACGTGGTGGAGCTGGTTCGGGACTCGGACACGCGGCTCCAAATCCAGCGTCTGGACACAGAGAACACACCAACATCGTTGACCTTACCTTCGCTTCGCGTGTTCTCTTTAAGGACTTATTTCTGGGTAGCAGAAAGAGTGCCTTTTCTGGGCTCAGAGCATCAAGATCGGAGCCCTGCGATTGCACTGTTTTGTGGTGTGATCCAGGAAACTGACTTCCCTGTCCTGGGCCTTAATTTCATTACAAAATAACCTTCAGATGCACTCCCGACCACGTGGCCAGTGGTATGCCTTCTGCACGAGACAGCTGAAGCAAACTATTTTTGACAAGTTCTGTCGGATGTGGGGTGCACACACCGCACTCAGATCGAACCTCCGGGGTTTCTAAGCCTTACAATTTTTCTCTAGAAATGTGTGCTTCTGGCAGAATCCCCCAACCACAGACCCGACTACAGATTTTGGTGGGAAGGAGCATGTTATCACTTTTCACTTTGCCCACAAATAGCGATAATAAAACCACCCTGACTTTTCCTGAGCTTTACTGTGGTTCTTAAGTTTCCCACAGACAATGCACCCCTTACTGCTTGCACTGGGGGGACATTCCCACTGTTTGCCCTCAGGAGAGCGCGGCACGTAATCATTTTGTATGCTTCCATTTTGATTAAACTGTGAATTGCGGACTTCCCAGGCCAGCTTTCCACCCCTCTGGTGTTGGGCGAGCAGCAACCCCCAAGTCTGGGACCACAGCTGACCTGCAAATCGACTTCTCTCTTCTGTCTGCCGAGCAGGGCTCACCTTCACCTCTGTGATGAGAAGACATGGGCCCCTCACTCTGCTTTTCCTCCGGCAACGTTCAGGCCCAGCAAGGGCAGAGTCAGCTGTTGACTTTGTAAACTCGACCTTCATCAGGCAAAATTTTCTAACCGCTGCAGTAGGAGGGTGCTAATGTTTATCAAATACCCACGGGGGCCATCGTTCCCTTCTTACGATGCTAAGTGGAACCTTTGGTTTTCAGGGAGTCTGGGTGAGCACCGAAGGGTCCCCCAGGGCATCCAGACCCCAGGCTTCAGTGAGGCCCCATTCACAGGCTGGATGGGGAGCACATCTCACCCCAAAGGTACCTCTGGGAAGAGCCCTGCATGCTTCAAGGCGGGGTGCAGGGTGTCGATTTAATCTACAAAAGCCGCGCTCCCGCTTGGGGCCAGGGGACCCACCCCACCCAGCGGGATGGGCGCGGGGCCACCATTACTCAGACTTCTCCCTGAGGAGCGTCACCCCAGGATCGCTCGACATGCCCAGGCGAATGCACGCGGCTCCCAGGTGACATCTCTCAGGGAGGCCCCGGGAGGGATTTTGTGTGGGGTGGGTGGTGAGGAAGATTACCCGGGGAATTACTGATCCTGGCCTCGTATTGTCACCGCCTGGACGTGTGTGTCTCTCCCCGATTGCCCGCGGATTCCACCAGGCGCCAACATGACACAGCCGCGGGCCCTGATTTTATCTGGCACAGCCTATTTGCTCTAAGAAAAAGATGCCCAGATGAATTAACTGGTGGATCGCTCTTTCCTAAACTGCGTCGTTTGAGGATCCTGAACCCACTTTGCCCTGGCCTGAGGATAAAGCCCCCGCCTGGCTTGTCCATCCTCTGAGCACGCCCCACAGGCTGTTTTCAGTGTCATTTGTGACTTCACACTAAAACTTGCTGTGTGATGGTGGTGTACTAATAGTTTGGGGAGCACTGAATCAGCTGGTCGTGCCCCAAGGGCCCAAATCTAAAAATAACAAGCGTGCGTAAGAGAGAATTCCTGACACGGAAAACAAGCCAGGTCTGGCTGCGGCAGCTGGGATTACCCATCCTTCTACTGCAAAGCAGTGTTCCTGTCCCTAATTAACAGGGACTCCCCTGGCCTCCGTCAGCAGGGCTCATCCCCGGGGACCCGCAGGGCCGGCTCCAGCAGGTCGACACGCGTGCATCCCGAGGCGCTCGGGATCTGCCAGGGACTGCCACTCCGAGGGGCAGGGACAGGGCTCCACGCTGTGTTCCTTCCTCTGTCACTCTTGTGTCTCCATTGAGCAGCACCTACTGAGTTCCTGAAACTCGGACTTTCAAAATTGGGCTGGAATTTAAAAATGAAAAAGCCTCATAAATGAACAGATGCGAGAGATGCATTTTGTGTTAATTGTGTGGACTCGGTTGTTATAGGCAAGAGAATGCTTTCTAAACGGCACAGTTGTAATGAAGTCATGCCGACACGTGCTGGGGCCCCGGGCTTCTCAAACAGCCAATGTCAAGTCTTGTTTAAAATAAGTGAGTTTGGGGGGTGCTTGGGTGACTTAGTCCTTTAAGTGTCTGCCTTCAGCTCAGGTCATGATCCCAGGGTCCTGGGATCGAGCCCCACATCGGGCTCCCTGCTCAGCGGGGAACCTACTTCTTCCTCTCACTCTGTGATCTCTCTCATGTCTCTCTCTCCAATAAATAAACAAAATCTTAAAAAAAAAAAAAATAAGTGAGTTTGGAAATAGGATTTGTTCTCTGTCTCTCACCTTATTTATTTTCCTCTTATTTTATCTGATGAAGTTTCAAATTCTAGCTGCAAAAAATATTGCATATTTTAACATATCGTTTTTAATGAAGACATTTACTTGAAGTAGAAGCTTCAGGTGTAGTGAAATGTTGCATGAGGCAAGCACGCCTCCTGGCCGGCCCGCGGCCCCAACGTCCACCCCGGCTACCACCTTCTGTGTGGTGCACACAGAACTCTACAAGCGTCAGGAAACTGAGGGTCCCGCTCTGCTTCCTGTTTTCTCGTCAGTGAGAGTGCACAGTTTGCACATTTCTCTCATGTGGCTTCTTTCGGGGAGGATCTCTGGGGGGATTCTCATTTCATCACTTGGAGAGTATTTCATGACTATATTATGTTTCATTGTTTCAGTGAACTGTAATTATTTAACCACTATTTATAGCTTGCCACTGAATATTTACAATGTTTCTCCATCACTTCCTGCCACACGGAGTCCGTGGGTGTGGGTCCCCCTGCACTCCCAGTATGTGTGCCCCCGCGGGTTATCAGTCGTTAACAGAGAGCGTTTCCAGTAACTTCCAAAGCATGCGGCATCACCGAGCGTGGTGGTGTGTGCAGTGTGAGCTGCACACGACAATTGTCCTTGCTTCGATTCCATCATTGTGAGCGAGGTTAGGGCATTCAGCGGACCCCAAAGGGGCCTTTCGGTTTCTGCTTCTGTGAATTGCCGGTTGACCGTGCTCTGCTCGCTTTCCTTGGTTGTCTTGCGGCTCCCCCTTCGAGTATCCGTCACAGCGCGCCCGCACATGGACAGACGCTCTAGCTCTCTCTTTCCCTTTTCTACCACATCTGGCAGGAAGAAATGACAACATGAATCTTATTTATGGAATTGTATAGTTAAGAACATTCCTGGCAGAGGGCGAAGAGGCACAGGGCCCGCGGCTTGCCTGGCCCACAGCACGTGCTCCCTGCTGCCCACTCGAAGCGCTCTGACTTCGTAACGGCTGGACTTTCTGTCCCTGGGCACGGCTCTGAACCCAAGGAAACTCTGAAAGGCAGAGGGAAGGAGGCAAGCCAGACTGGGACCCGTCGGTGGGAGGACGGTGTAGCAGGATGTTTGGTGCCCCTCACGGAACAGAGGGGCCACCCAGCCAGGCTTTTGCCTGACTCACCCTGCAGCAGAAGGCAGACCTGGCAGGAGCATCCCTCACCAGGACTGAATGGGAGGCTGGCTCAGAGCATCGGGCAGTCCTGTACCACTTCAGGGGGACACCGATGGACAGCCCTGCAGCCAGGGGAGGTGTCCTCCTTCCCTAATGGGCCGGAGCCCCATTTTCTACCTGGAGACACCAAGGTGGTCAAGGAAGAGAGTGTGGTATTCACAGCAGCAGCCTGGTCCATGGGACTGTCCCCTCAGCCCAAGCTCTCCAGGCTGTTCAGACAGGAAAGGGGGACCAGGTAGTAAAGTCTCACTTCACCCCTTCCTCCCACGGATAGACTCGGGGTAAGCACATCTCCTCTTCAGGCGGCACAAACGGGGGCCAGTGGGAACGCAGTGGCATCAGATAGACCAACAAGAACAAACACAGAAGGCTCTGAAAATTTAACTGCCATTGGAACCACAGCCCGCAAAGCGGGCCAAGAAGGGCTGAGCCAAAGCAGGGTGACTGCCCGCTGAAGCAATAGAATAAGTCGGACCTGGCGTCTGCTTACATAACCAACCAAATATGCAGGACACAGTAAACATTACCAAGAACCAAGGAAATCACAGCACGGATGAGAAAAGACTGTCAACGGACGCCCACACCAAGATGAATCAGTCCCTGGAATTATCTGACAAGGGTTTTAAAGCAGTTTTCCAATTAAAAAAAAAAGCTACCACAATCTATTGGAAATTCTTTTGAAAAAAATGAAAAAAAGAAATCTCAGCCAAAAAAAAAAAAAAAAAAGGCAGTTCTTAATAACAATGACAAAACAACAAAAAGCCAAGGGAAAATATAGAATTGGCAAATAACAAATAAAAAGAGAAGCATAGTGGGGGGTTCAATAGTGGAGCAGGGATGGCAGAGGACAGAACTGATAGACTTGGGGGTGATCAATAGCAATCAGTCTATCTGAACAAGGCAGTGTTTGGGTGATGTTTGTATCTGGTGAAGTTGACTTCAGAGCCAAGATAATCATCAGCAGCGGAGAGGGATGCTGAATAATGATAAAGGGAAGAATCCTCGGGGAAAAAAAACAACCCTAAAAGTGTGCCCCTCAAACGCAGGAGGCACAAGCTGATGGAGACGGAGAACCTGCCGAGTGACCCCTCGAAGCTGGAGACTTGGTGGTGAGTTTCAAGGTGGACAGGGTCCCAACAACACAGGACTCCCCCTTCCCTGGACACAAAAGGATGTTGCACGCACAGCGGGGAGTAAACACTTCTCCAGGTGCCCGAGGACCACGCACCAGGCAGGATGATATCTTGGCCCCTAAATCAACTCCAACAATTTCCAACAATTGAAATGAGATAGTGTGTTCTCCGAGTGTAATGGAATAGAATTTTAGATCAATAACAAAAGACATCAGGAAACTCTGGGAAATTAAATAATGTTTCTAAAAAAATGTATGAGTAAAGAGAAAGTTTTAAATGAAAACACACACAGCACTGGATAATTATGGAAGCACAGAGTGTCCAAGCTGTGGGAGACCGCAGAGGAGAGCTGAGAAAGGCCGCAAGAAGCTACCCAAGTTCCCGCTCAGAAACTAGAAAAATAAGAGCAGCATAAACCCAAAGCGAGCAGATGGAAGAAGATGATAAAGGTAAGAGCAACAGGTCAATGAAATTGAAAATGGGGACACATTAGAGAAAAATCAACAGAACTAAAACCTATTTTCCCCCCAAATCAGTAGAACTGATACTTGTAGTAACACTAACAGAAATAAAAAGGGACCACACGTAAATCACCACTATCCAGAATAGAATGGGGCAGAGCACAATGGATTCTGCAGCCCTGCAGGAAAAATACTACGGGAAAATATAGGAAATACTATAGGAAATATAGGAAAAATAATACGGGAAAAATGCAAACAACTTTATGTTCATAAGTTCGTAGCTTAGGTAAGTGCACTGATTCCTTGAGAACCACGAACTACCAAATCACAACCAAGATGAAATAAAAAGTCTGAATAAGCCTTTGACCATTAAAGAAATGGGATTTGTCATTAAATGCTCCTGGAAAAGTAATCTCCGGGGCCTGATGGTATCACTGGAGAATTCTACCAAACATTCAGAGAAAAATTGACATAAATTTTATAAAACTTTTTCCGGAAAGTAGAAGAGATGTAGTACTTCTCTACTCAGTGTATGAGGCAGCCTTGCCTTGGTCGTAGAACCAGAAAAGACGGTGAAGGGGAGAGAGAGAGAGACAGAGAGAGACACAGAGAGAGACACATAGAAGGAGAGAGACAGAGACAGAGAGACAGAGACAGAAAGACAGAGAGACAGAGAGAGATACAGAAAGAGAAGGAGAGAGACAGAGAGACACACAGAGAGACAGAGAGACATATATAGAGAGATAGACAGAGAGAGACAGAGGAGAGAGACAAAGACAGAGAGAAACAGAGAGAGACAGAGAGAGATACAGAAAGAGAAGAAGAGAGACAGAGAGAGACAGAGAGACAGAGAGAGAGACAGAGAAGAGAGACAGAGAGACAGAGAGACACACACACACACACACAGAAGGACTGGCAGGGAGAGGGAGAGAGGAGAGCACAGACCATTTGTCATGAACACAAAGCTCTTCAACAACATACTAGCGCACCAAATCTCACAATGCCTAAAAAGAATTACATGCCACGACCAGGGGTATTCATTCCAAGTATGCAAGGTAGGTCCAACAGTTGGGAATCCAGCAATGCAATCCACCCATATCTTCAAGCTAAAGAGGAAAAATCGCATGATCACGGTAATTGCCACACAGAAAGCATTTGACAAAACCTGAAATTCACGGTGGAACTCTCGGCAAAGTAGGGATGGCGGGAACGCCATCATCTGGAGAGGAACATCTGGGAACCGCCTAGAGCTCCCGCCACACTGGGTGGTGATTTTCCCTGAGGACTCAACACGAGGGATGGGTGTTCGCACCACTCTTATCCAACACAGTACTGGACGCTCTGGTTGGAGCAATTTAGGTAAAAACACGGAGATAAAGGAACCCAGACCACAAAGGAAGAACCAAAAGTGTCGCTGTTGCAGAGGACATGCTTGGCTTCATTGACAATTCTAAGGACTCTACAAAAAGCCTCCACAAAACTCCTGGAACTAAAGAAGTGAATTCAGCAGGGCTGCAGAATACAAGATCAGCACACAGAGAAATCAGTTGTTTAAATACACATTAAAAATAACAATGCCATAAAACCCAACACCATTTATAACTGCTCCAAGGAGCGTGAGATTGTATGTGCACTTAACAGGTGTGAGATCTGTACGACAAAAATGACAAAACGATGAAGGAACGAAGACCAAATTAAAGGGAGAGATGTCTCACCTTCGTCGATTAGGAGACTCCACGGGGTGAAGACATCAGCTCTCCCCAGCTCGACACATGGGTTGAATGCGAATCCTGTCAAATCCCAGGCCTGTACTCTGAAGACATCAACTTTTTCTTTAGTCCCCATGGAAGAGCACAGGCCTTCGAGTAGATAAAAACCTTGATCAAGAGGAATAAATGAGAGGAAGCAGCGTATCTTACGGCGTCTTAGGACGTGGCTGTGATAGCCCTGTGTGGTATTGGCAGAAGGACAGACAGACACAGCAAGGGAAGAGCATGGACAGCCCAGGAACTGACCCGAGCAGCACAGCCCACGGGTCTTCGAAGAGGAGCAGAACCCATTTAGTGGAGAAAGGACAGTCTTTCCAACACACAGCGGGCTGGGGCAGTGAGGTGTCCATATGGGCAAGAGACAAGAGAAACAGTGAAATAAATCGAACTTAGCTCTGGGCAGGAACCTCTGGTGAATGACTGGAACAGGATCCAGTGGGTTTTGATGAAGATGCAGGAGCACGGCGCCTCTGGGTCATGCTGGAGCGCATGGACGGCTCTGCGCACGCCAGGTCTCACTCCTGACGCAGCGGTTCACTCGGAGTGCCTCGCGGGCTTCGCCGCAAACTCAACGTCAGAAAACTTCGGTAAGATTCCGCCGAGGACATCTTCGAATCGAGGGCTCGGAAAGAGCTCTCAGACGCGGTCCCGAAAGCACGAGCCGTTAAAGAACGGACGGAGTGGATCTCATCCAAGTGAAAACCGTGTGCTCTGTGAAGGACCACGTGAAGGGGACGGAAAGGCTGTGGGTACTGGCAAACATGTGACAAGGGATTAGTATATACAACATACAAAGAACACGCAAACTCCAACAGCCGAAAAAAGCAAGCCAATTACAAAATAGGCAAAGTTGCGCAGAATGTTTCGCTAAAGAGGGTAGAATGACAGCAAAGACGGCACGACATCCTTAGTCGCTGGGGCACGCACACCCAGCCGCAGTGATCCGTCACCACACCTGTCTCGGAACGGCTCAGGTGGAAACAGAGACCGCCTGATGCTGGTGGGGCTGTGGGGACACGGGCTGTGCCGCCTGCCCCTGGTGGCCGCGCTCAGCAGTGTCTGCACTCCGGGAAACCATCTGCCAGATTCTCTTGGGATGAAGGACACAGCGGGCATCTGACCAACACTGCGCTCTGGGCATTCATCCCAGAGGCGTGGAAACACGTTCACACACCAACGTGCGTGCAAATGTCCGAGGCTGTTTGCAATGGCCACCTAGGAAGCAGCCCCGACGCGCGCCGACGGCGAGTGGGGACATGCCGCCGCACGTCTGTGCTCTGGAATACCACTCGGCAATAAAGAGCACGCCAGTGACGCAACACAGGGACTTTCAGCAAATTAGGCTGAGTGGACAAAAAAATCCCAAAGGTCACACACCTTAAGATTCTACTCACGTAGTGCTTTTGAAATGACAGAGTTCACAGTGGATGGCCGATGACTCTTGTGCCAGGGGACACGGCCATGGGGACCGGGGAGGGTCGGCACAGGGGGTGCACAGTGTGGACTGTTCAGCATGTCGACAGTGGAGCTGAGCACACAAAACTACCCTGGGGGGCACACTGCGTACAACAGAACCCACGGACACACAGACAGACGCCACCCTCTAACACACCCTCTGGGGCTGTGAACCTGGATCGACGCCCTGTGTGAACCTGAATGTCCTGGTGTGACGTGACACTGTATTAGAATTCTGCCGCATATTTGACAAAATATTACTACCCAGGGAAAGTGGGTAATGCGTACGTGGGATGTCTCCGCAGTACTTCTTCACCTGTGGGTGCATCTACAAAATCTCAGGAGGAATTTCAGTGGAGAACGGGTTGGAAAGCACAGCAGTCCTGACCCAAGAAGAAGAGCGTGCAGGAAGAGAGGCATGCGGAGTCGGGACGGTGTCTGTCCCCGGCACGGGGCCTCCTGGCCGCTCGGTGCACCGTGCTTCGGCTGTTGCTGTTGTGAGCGTATTCTGGGGACTGCCTTTTTCAGGTGTGTCAGGAAGCTCACATTTCGGAGTTTGGAACATGCCCACGAGGTCACACCAGGGCCGCCCGGGTTTGATCCTCCAGTGTCCGGGGGCTGGGTCTTCTTTGCGCCCCGCCGCAATGTCCGCGTGGACCAGGGGGCATTCGTGCAAGGAGATGCTCTTACAGAAGGGCCAGGTGGGATCGAGAGCCCACGTTTCTGGCAAGCTCCTGGTGAGGTGGGCAGCTGGGGTAGTGGTGTCTTGTCAGCTGTGACCATGAAGACCCTCACACAGTTTGGAGGGCACTCGAAAGAGGCCAGTCCCATTTCCCCCACTCCCCTTTCTGGCAGCTTTCCCAAAGCCCTAGCCGAAGATGCTTCAGGGCGGGAGGGGCTGCCTGGCTTTGAACACGCAGTGCGTCCCGGTAGACGGGTCTCCTGGTGATTGGCGGTGGACACGGGGTTCTTCAGCTTGGGGTAAGAGTCTGTGGGAAAGTGGGCTTGGCTCAGAGAAGGTGTGCACAAGGAGAGAAAAGAAATTTCCAGAGGCAAGATGAAGGGATAGGGAAGGACCCGGGACTCAGGTGGGCCAGACCCCGGAAGGCGGTGAGGTCTCCATTAGGAGGCGGTGGTTATATTAGCCTCTGACGGCTGCTTTTCCAGTTCTACCCTATGTGTCACATCATCCAATTTAGTTCTGACATTAATGACTGGGGATCAGTGCAGACCCCGTAGGTCATCCTACGGGGCTCATCCCCCAAGACTGCCCCTGTGTCGGATGCCGGCCACAAAGCTCGTCCTCTCCCAGCTGGGTGCTGCAGGGCCTTTGCACATCCCAGCATCTTGACTGTTGTCCCTCTCTCACTCCTTGTTACCAGGCAGGTGAATTTGGATTCTGCCTTCTGTTTAAGCTCGCACACATCAGAGATGCTACTGTTGTCTTGGATGGTCAGTGTGCATTCGGATGACTTCCCACGCCCACCGCTTTCTCTGTTCCTTATTCCTTCTGGCACCTCTGGCCTCCCATCTGGGACTGCTCTGCTCGGCCTCAAGTGCATCCTTGAGAATCTTCCACAGTGGGAGTCTGCTAGGCACGCTGTCTCAGCATCTGCCTAGAAGGCTCTCTATCTGCCCCCATTCCTGGGAGATGTTTTTGCTAGGACTCTGGTCTGGCCGGCATCTTCCGTGAGCTCCGTGCAGACACCCCACCTCTGCCTCCCACACAGCCCTTTTGAAGATTTCTCTGTCTCTTTGATTTTTATTTTTTTGCCTGTATTTTGACCAGGCTCTATCTTGGTGGGAATGTCTTGTGCGTATCCTCTTGGGGATTTGAAAGGATTCTTGAGTCAGTTCTGGAGAATTCTCAACGTTTATCATCATCCATCCAATCCCTGTGGCCACTGCCTGTCTGTCTTCCCCTTCTTTCCCAGCCTCTTCTCCACCCTCGCTTCCCGTAGCTCCTCTCCCTGTTCCTCCCCCTCCTTCTTGGTCTCCACGCTCCATCCCATAGCTCCCTTCGTCCGGAGAGATACTCACAGGACTCCCACTGGCTTCTCTCAATTACCCCAGAGCAATGCCCCTAGGGGGGCGCTTTCATAGACTGAGAACGTTTTCTCTTTTTCTCCCGAACAACTCAAGTGCTGACGTTGGGGACTACACGTCGTGTGAAAGCCACTTTTTGATTGCAGTCCTTCAGCAGTTCCCCTCCCGGCACACACACACACACACACACACACACGTTTATATACATGCAACACGCACACACGTGCACACATGTGCGTACACCCCCCACACCCACTGCACACATATGTTTACATGCATGCACACACACTGTACGTATGCACACACCCCCCCACCCACTGCACACACATGCATGCACCCGGGCACACACACACGTGTATATACACGCACACACTTGCGCACACACGCACACACGTGCACATATGTGCGTACACACCCCCCACACCCACTGCACACACATGCATGCACCCGTACACACACACGTTTATATACACGCACACACTTGCGCGCGCACACACACACGTGCACACATGTGCATACACACACCACCCACACACCCACTGCACACACATGCATGCACCCGTGCACACACACACGTTTATATACATGCACACACTTGCGCACACACACGTGCGTATACACCCCCCACACCCACTGCACACACATGCATGCACCCGTGCGCACACACACGTTATATACATGCACACACTTGCACACACACGCACACACGTGCACACATGTGTGTACACACACCTCCACCCACTGCACACACATGCATGCACCCATGCACACACACATTTATATACATGCACACACTTGTGCACACACACGTGCACACACGTGCGTACACACACTACACACAACCCACTGCAACACATGCATGCACCCGTGCACACACACGTTTATATACATGCACTCACTTGTGCACACACGCACACATGTGCACACACGTGCGTACACACACCCCCCACACCCACTGCACACACATGCATGCACCCGTGCACACACACCTTTATATACATGCACACACTTGCGCACACACGTGCACGCATGTGCACACATGTGTGTACACACACCACACACACACCCACTGCACACACATGCATGCACCCATGCACACACACGTTTATATACATGCACACACTTGCGCACACACGCACACACATGCACACATGTGCGTACACCCCCCACACCCACTGCACACACATGCATACACCTGTGCACACACACAGCTCTGCCCAGGCCTGGAGCATTACCTGTGGGCCCCTCCTGGGCGGGACAGAGACACTGACTCTCCTCAACCAGGGGGAGGCCCTCATGGACTCCCCAGTGGGCTCCCTTCCTGGGCTGTGATGTCAGCGAGCCGGCGCCGCGAGGAGCCACATTTAAGTTCTGGGCTTTCGGAGTAAACACGGCCTCTGAGTCCGAGGTTTCTTCCCTGCCCTTGTGTCTCTGCCTTCCTCCTCCCTTCTTTGCACCCGGTCCGGTCGTTCCTTACATCTTGTAGACTCTGTGATGTTTATACTGTCTTTACATTTATTTATTTATTTATTTATTTATTTTTTAAAGATTTTATTTATTTTTTTGACAGAGAGAGACATAGCAAGAGCAGGAACACAAGCAGGGGGAGTGGGAGAGGGAGAAGCAGGCTTCCTGCAGAGCAGGGAGCCCAATGTGGGACTCAATCCCAGGACCCTGGGATCATGACCTGAGCCGAAGGCAGACGCTTAACGACTGAGCCACCCAGGCGCCCTACTGTCTTTACATTTAATCCAGCATTTTTAGCTGTTCTCGGTGGGAAAATGGGTTTCAGTAACCGAACCCACTATAGTTCTGGAAACAGACGTGTTATGCCTTCACCGTGGGTGCTCTCGTCATTGTCCTTAGTGGTGCTTCCCCGTGCTCAAACGCGCCAGTGGGAGCGCCGGGATTTGGCTTCCGATACTTTTGGAGATGCCTCTGCCAGGTTAGTTTTGGGCGCGTACCTGCCAGGCGTCAGGACGTGTGTGTGCAGGAGTCAAGCAAGCACGTGTTGAGTCCCAGCGATAAACACAGCACTACGGCGGCACCGAGTGGGACTGGAAGTGTTGCGAGGAGGATGTGCTTTTGGCCCAGGGTGTGTTTAGTTAAGGGAACAACGCTAAGAGGAGATTTTCTAGAAACCAGCTCAGGAAAGATCCAGGAAACAATGTACCAAGTCTTGTCGTTCTAGATGCTTTACACATGCCGTCGACCCCCACCCGGCAGGAGGTGTGTGTGCGAGATGGGAGACGCTAGCATTTTCAAGCCGGTGCCTCGGCCCAGAGCAGCCCCGGGCTCACAGCCGGCTCCGTTTCCCCACAGCCCCTACCGTATGCTCCTCCAGTCGCGAGCCTCTGCTTGTTCATCAAGCGCTTTCACGTACGCTGCTGTCTCATGGGAACCAGGTATCACAGGAACGCCACCTTACCAATCACGAAGCAAAGCTCAGGGACGTGAGGTCACTGGGAAGGTCGCAAGCTTATAGCTAGACGCTCTGCGGGTGTGGCGAGGAGATCACGTCTGGAGCTGCCTTGCTGTCCCTGGTGGGCTCTCGGGGTTTTCGGACCCCCAGGTGTTACCTCACCCACGACGGCATCGCCTGGAGCCCTGTGTACCCGAGATCAGGGGATGCCCCCCGGGGCCACCTTGCACCTACGACGGGCATGGCAGAGTGTTTGTACCAACGAGAGGGTCTTTCGCCCCAGAAGGGCCACAGAGAGTCACGAGGGCACCATGGGGAGTAGAGACTAAAGCTCCGTGCATCTGGGCAGGCTCCGGACGCAGGATCCCCAGGGGACCGCCAGCTTCCAGGCTTCTCTCTGCGTGGTCTTGGTGGGACAGTTACCCTCCTCCATTCCCTCGGCAGTAACTTGGGGCATTAACTGCCTACTCCATAAGGTTTCTGTTACAAATTTAAGTGAGTCAGTGTGTGCAGAGCATTGAGAATCCTGGCTGGCAGGCAGTCGGAGGATGGCGGACGTAGACCCCCCTGCTACCAGCACTGGTGTACCTGCCGATGCGATCCCCGAGTCGAGAGTGATTCTGAGTGTGAGCTCAGCACATGGATGCGGGGAGCACCTGTGGTCCCTGCTGCCCATGGGCGGGTCTGGTTGGCTCCTTTCAAGGACGAGGGACAGGGGGTCCAGCAGGGAAGCGGCCGGCGCTCGGGTAGCCCAGCGACGCGGTGCTCAGTCGGGCTGGTGCCCCATCTCTATGGGTCCTAATGCAGGTGTGTTGTGTGTTCCCTTGTGTTTCACAGGTGCTCTGCTCACTGCAGTGGCTGATGGGACACAGTGGCCGGCAAGGGCACCTTGCAGGCGTGTGGGGACACTTCCTGAACCGATGAGACGCATTCTGTTATTCCAGGGGGAATCAGTGTTTTTAACCCTAGCTGAGACTGTTGGCTGCTGCCTGATTTCCACGTTTCCTCTTCCCCTGGAACACAACACACTGTGTCCTTCAGGCGGCAGTGTCCCCAGCCAAAGACCCAGTGTCACTGATCTGAAGTAAGTCATTAGGTGGCGATTTCGGATCCTTTTTCTAGAGGTCCTGGCAGCTGGGATGTCTGTTCTTCTACCCTCACTCCTTCTTCCTACCTGGAGCACTGATGCAATGGCTGGGGCTCCAGCAGCCACTTTGGAGTATGAGGCAAATGGGAAGAAACCACCTTCTAAGCACAGAAGGTGCCGGCTCACAGATGAAACTGTGGGGCTGGCCCACCAGCCCTGGACTTCTACCTCCAGACTTCTTTTCTGGGAGTGAGAAACTAACCTCTGCATTTTAGAAACCGCTTAGTTGAGTGTTTCTTGAAAGCCAAACCTAATGTTTCCTGAATACTTTAGCCAAGAAAAATGCCCAGGTTAAGAGTCAACAAGAAAAGCTGTATTTTCTCTTTCTTCTCTTTTAGCACATCCTAAGATGCAGAGAAAGTTTGCTCAGCGTGGTCCACAATCCAGGGTACCCTGCAAAGCTCCCACACACATCACGGTCATTCATTTGATCACTTCTTGTTATGATGTGCTTTTATTGTCTCTGAGGCCAGTTCCTTCTGGGAGACACAGACACTCATTCCGAGCCTGGCGGCTAGGCGTCTCAACAGAAATGCACATATACACACACGAAATATGAATATGACAGAATGTAACTCTTCTGATGTCTATGTTATAAAAGTTTTATCTCCTTCTGACCTCTGGGAAGGCAGGCTCCGAGCCAGCATGGGCTTGTTGGAGATACCAGGACGAGAATCTAGGCGGCTCCAGACCAGCTGTCTCTCTTAATCCCACACAGACCTAGAATCTTCTGCAGAATCCTAGACTTCTTGTTTCACGGATATTCCCCAGACGTCTCCGTGCTGGCCTGGCATGGGAGGGACAAGCCTGCAGCCGGCAGAAATGTCAGAAACACCCACGGCTCTCACAGTATTTGATTCAGCCCTGAAGAATGCTCCGAAGTCCACGTGTAGGACCCTTCGACTTCCCGTGTTCCTGGAGAGTCACAGACGGGCCATGATTCCCTCCACCCTCCCTCTCTGACCGATGCCATTCATTCCTTTCACGGCAGTGTGCAAAGCTGAGGTTAAATGTTAGCGATTCTGTCTGAGGCAAAGACAGACCTTCCAGCGTGGGAGGGGGCGCTGCAGATAATTGGATTCGTGGAACTGGATTTAGTCATGATGTTAAATTGTCTAGACAACACACATCTGGCTTATATATCGCTCGCTGTATTTCTCTTGGCCCCTTGAAGCCCCTGTCATTGTTTCCATGATGGTACGTGGTGCATCTGTGGAGCTGGGATGGAGGGTCTGGCACGGAAGGGGCTGGTAGGTCCTGCCTTCAGGAATGCTTGTGTTTGCTTCCTCCAGCCCTCGGAGCCCACCGGGAGTCTGGGCCACAAAGACGATGTGGGGAAAGGGACTCAGCCATCCCCTCATGTTACATGGAAGGAAACAGTCTGCAGGAGAGACTCAGGTCTAGCCAGTAGATGAACGCAGATCTGCGCTCCATACAGCTCAGCTGACTCTGGACACCTTATTTTATTTACTCTCTGGAATCCTGGTGCGTAGGGATTAACCTGTGTATGGATGAGCAAGGTGAGGTTTTCCTGTGTCACTAAACTGTCCAAGGTCACAGAGCAAGGGCACGTGAGTGTGGGACTCAGTCCGCACCGACCAAGGCTAACTATTCAACAGCTGCTGTTTTTAACCCAGCATCTGTGGTTTTGGTGGAGACAGAAAATGATCTTCTGATTGACTTAGAAGAATCTGTCCATCTGATCCTAGACTTGTAAGGTTCTGTATTCCTATGTACTCACGCATCCAAATTATTTATTTATTGAAGTAGAGTTAACATGCAGTGTAGTATTAGTCTCAGGTGTACATTATAGCGATTCAACACTTCCCTACATCACCCGGTGCTCATCACGACAGGTGCACTCCTTAACCCCATCACCTGTTTCCCCATCCCCCACCCACCTCCCCTCTGGTGACCAGCAGTGTGTTCTCTAGAGGTAACTGTCTGTTTCTTGGTTTCTCTCTCTTTTTTTCCTTTGCTCCTTTGTTTCTTAAATTCCACATATGAGTGAAATGATATGGTGTTTGTCTTTCTCTGACTTATTTCACTTAGAATAACACTCTCTAGCTCCACCCACATCATTGCAAATGGGAAGATTTCATTCTTTTTGATGGCCGAGTAATATTCCATCCGTATATATACGACCTCTTCTTCATTCATTCATCTATGGATGGATACTCGGGCTGCTTCCAAATTCCCTCATGCACACCGTGCAGGGAGCTCTGGTTGCTTACCTCTGTACCCCAGCTCTGTGTCCCCCCCCGTCCTGAACCAGTGCTGTCACTTGCCTGCGTGTCTGGTGATGTCTGGGTCCCGCTGACGTAGGTATCATCACCTTCATCTTTGCTCCCTGAATCTTGAAAGCACAGTGGGGTTTACGTGGTAGAAACCAAACTGGCAGCGCCTCTGTGGAAAACTCAGTGAGTAATCCAGACAGACTTCTGACCACGGCACACTGCGTCCTCGGACGGAGGTAGCAGGTGGCCCGTCAGCGGGCACGGCAAATCCTGGCCGCCAACGTCTGCGGTCGGAGGAAAAGACAGTGTGAGCAACCACGGAAGGCGGGTGATTGATGCCCTTGATTTGGCAGTAAAATCATTGCTGCTTTCAGCCCCGATTCTGTCCTTCCCTCCAGTCTTCGGCACTGTTGCTGAAAACAGAACTTTTCTCACGGGAGAGGTGCTGTCTTGGGATGTGGGACAGTTCAGGCAAACCAGGACAGTGTGCCCCCAGCTGACGGGACATCGGCACCAGCCACACGCGGCGAGCTGCCTGGGACACGCTGCCCACTGCACGCTCCCGTGGCCACAGCACCAGCCCACACTGACCACAGCTGGACCCCCATGCAGAATGCCCGGCTGAGCCCAGGCCAGCCCCAGCAGTTAACTATTCTTTAAGCATTAAGTTTTGGGGTTTCTTGTTAAGATGCAGTAGGTAAATGGAACGCACGGGAAGAGGACCCAGGCTGGGAAAGTCAGCGGCACAGTCCTCTGCGGAGAGCCACGCAGCACGTAGGGTGGGCACGGCTCCCCCTGGGTGCATGCGCATCAGCCGCATCCTTGACCTGGCAGCTGGGTGGTTACAAGACCCGACCACGTTCGCTGGCGACTTGAGCCTTCAGCCACACGGGGTCACTCAGGGCACCCGGGCAACGCCTCCCTTATCTTAACGGCTTACCTTGTCTTATCTTTTTTTTTTTTCCTAAAAAAACCCAGACTAGGAAGTGGGTGACAAGTGTTTGCACGTCATCATAGAGGACATAAAATCAAACAACTCAGAGGGTGAGGTTAGGGGACGGGGCCAAACCGTAGATGTATTCGGACGCGTCTGACTATATGAAGGGGAGCCATGTGCTCGGTCAGGTGTGTGTTTACCACGTGAGCAAAACTGCTTTCCCTCGGGGAACTCAACCCAGCCGGGAGAAAGGCAGGTCAGTGAGCACTTGCCAGGGTGGGTTCCAGGGGAGCTGGGGGGGAGGCGAGCTTGGGAGGTCAGCTCCGCGCACCATCTGTCGCTGGGGTCGGCAGGTGAGCTCACCCTGCTGATCCTCGGGGCCGCTGGCAGGTGCAAAGAGGCGGAGCGTGTGAAATCTTCCACGGCTGCTCTGTGGAAACCGTGGGCGCACGGACGCCTTTCCTCACCTTCCTCGGATCAGACGCCGTGCTGAATGGGAGTCAGCCCTCGCACGTGGGAGGAGCGCTTTGTCTGGCGGTGGGCAGGCTGCTCCACGTTTCCTTTTGGCGACTCCTGGTGACCGTCCGTAGCTGGAGGCTCTCGGGCACCTGCAACTCAGAAACAACGTGGTGGCTCTCGCCTCAGAGTTGGTTCTACTGCTGCGTCCTCTGTTCACGCCAGCTCCCCTGGTACCCAGCTGGAAAGCACGAAGATCTTCTTATCGACGCTTGGGCAGCTTCTAGAATGTTCTGTCAAGGGATGACAGCAACTCTGGATGTTGTGCAGGTGGTTCAAGCATGAGGGAGGGACGATCCAAATGGCCAGGGGGGACGGTCAGCGCTGGAAACCTCTGTTTCCACCTAAAACTAGGGCAAGGTCACTGTGTCCGGGGTCTGGGGCCAGGAGGGCCAGCAGAGGCAGGAGCCGTTCTAGATGAAAACCCAGGAGTCAGGGCCCAGGGCGCCTCTGCCATGCCATGTCATCTGCCTGAAGTGGTCGCGTCCCAAGCAGGCCCCAGGTGCCGTGGCCGCCCTGTGACCCTCGGTGGCAGAGGCCCCCTATCCCCGCGGCTCCAGAAACACCAGGGAATGAAAGTCAACACGGAAGCCGTACCTGGACGAATTTAATTCCAGAAGGAGAGGGCACAGGTATTGTTTGTGGATGATACCACCATCCTCCTGGAAAACTGGAGAGAAATTTGAGGACAATTACATTGATCAAGTTTAGTAAAACAGCTAGTTAAAAATAAATATTCAAACATAAATAACTTCCTCATGTCTTTGTCATGATCCACTGGACAACGAGGCAATAAAATGATTCTTTTCACCAATAGAACGATACACGATCAGCAGAGACATGTAAAATATAAACACACATTTCTTGAGAAACAAATAGGATCTATATGAAAAGAAATCCCAAAAGATTTGCCAAGTCCTGTAAAAGGCCAAGGTTTCTTGGTTACGTCTATTTCTTATTACTCTGAGGATGGCAGGAAGCTTCTGGCAGCGGGGGCGGGGGGGATGTGGTCGGCATGCCCAGGTCGGGACGGGGACCGGGGGCAGCGTGACTGCAGGACAGAATCAGTCCTCGCCTGGTAGGGTCTTGTTAACTCGGGAGGGACGGTCCCCTCAGTGTGAAGAACAGTGTGGCTTCAATGAAGAAGTGACATCTGATTTCTGGGTGTGGCTGCGGGCAGGTGCAGGAGACCGGCAGGGAGAACATTTGGAAGGAGGATCCGGAGGTCCCGGGGAGACCAGGTGACGGTCTGGCCCAGGGGGTCAGTGAGCAGGTGCTCCTGTGATGTGCTCACTTGAACAGGTGGGTTAGATCACCGATGACACCAGGGACAATGGTCAACCTGCGCAGATGAATTTATTTAACATTACACCATGTACCGAAATGAACTCTAAGTGGGTCGCAGATTCAAATTTGATGGTAAAAATACCTGTAAAGCAACGAGAGAAAAACGCATGTTGATATAATCTCGACAGGATGGGAAATCTCTAAATGTTTCTCTAGGTCTCTATGTTGCTCTAAATCAGAAAACACGAGATTAACTATATGAATACATTTTAAAGTAATGCTTCTGCATCACTCAAGATAATACAAAGATAGCAAATATTATAAATATGGAAAATACCCTCACAACATGTGTATAAGAGACCTGGGGGTGGCAGAACTCCACTTTCTACCTGAACACGGAGCCAACTGGGCAAAGTCTGTTTCCTGAGCGCCGTGGTAGCTGTGAGCACCCGGTGATCGAGTTCCGTCCAGGAAGGGGGCACGTAGGGAAGACTCCCAGCAGAGGTTCTTGCAAGAGAGGGAGCAGGCTCACTGTCCTTCCCCGCTCCCATGCTTCCTTCTGCTGGTGTCCTGGAAGGTGGATGTGATGGCTGGAGCTCCAGCATCCAAGCTGGCCCATGAAGAGCTCCTGAATGTGGGAGCCACAAGCAGAGGGCGGTGGAACAAGAAGGCAGGTAGGTGCCGGGACCCTGGGGCCACCGTGTGAGTGGTCAGGCGCCTCCCCCCAGGACTCGTTCAGTCCACAGAGAGTTAAATTCCTGTTTTGATAGAGCCACTCATACGTCAGGTCCTTCTGACACTCAGAGTAAACAAGATGACTAACAGTGGGCTTAGTAATCTTTTTTTTTAATAAAAATTTTATTTATTTATTTGACAGAGAGAGACACAGCGAGAGAGGGAACACAAGCAGGGGGAGTGGGAGAGGGAGAAGCAGGCTTCCCGCGGAGCAGGGAGCCCGATGAGGGGCTTGATCCCAGGACCCTGGGATCATGACCTGAGCTGAAGGCAGATGCTTAAGGACTGAGCCACCCAGGCGCCCCTGGGCTTAGTAATCTTAAGGAATTTTGTAGACTAATAGCCACAAAGCAAGTCTGTATGGAAAAACAAACCAAAACCAGGAGAAAAATTCAGAGAATTATAACGGTACAAAAGTACCCTTCATAGCCAAAAAACTTCAGTGTAAAGCAAAACCGCGTCTTTAACCACGTGTGTAAATCCATGTTTAAGTGATGATTTCAAGGTCAGGAAAGACCAGTGCGACCTGACCTTTGTCCCTAACCCACCGTCGGAACTGTCCCTGTCTTTCCGGCTCAACTGTCTGTTGAACTCTCTGGCCACCTGCTCACCCTTGAGCTCTGATGGGCCCCCCCACCCCTCCTGCCACTCAAGGATGATAGCCCCGACCTGCAGGTTCCTGCTCCTAGGATGCCTTCCTCGGCCCCAGCGCGGTTTAATAAAGATCACTGGACATATTTAGACTTGGATGCTTCTCGGAGGCAGGAGAAAGAGGAGGTGAGCCTCCAGGCCAGCAAGAGAGAGACCAGCAGGAGAGTCGGGAGTCCAGGTCGGTACGGAGTCGAGGAAGAAGTGTCCACACAGCCCACAGGGGTTATTTGTGGATCAGATAGGAGGTGCGCTGGAGGTGGAGTCAACAGAGGGAATAAGTGTCCTTAGAGAGAGAGAGACGAGAGGAAGAGCAGAACCAGGGGCAGGATGGAGAGAGGGGCAGACACAGTGAATAACATGGCATGGTTGTGGGACGACATTGAGGCCGGGAGAGGGACTGGGCGGGGGGCAGAGACCTCAGGCTGCGGGAGGCTCCGGGTGGCGGCTCTGGGAGCGGAGGTGGCGTGGCCCTGCCCAGAGCCACTTGGCTTCTGTGGGGAGGTGGATGTGGCCGCAAGGCCCCAAGGCCCTCGTGCGCAGCATAAGCATCTTCTGAGACAACGGCACATCCATTTCATAAGTGTTGGGGAATTTGGGGCAAATGTTCCAACTGGTTCATCTTCCCGAATCCTAGCACCAAACTTGTAGTGTGTGATTGAAAACATCTGAGCCATAAATTCCAGGGTAGAGGAGCAGGCCTATGAAGAAAATGAATAATTTCATTGTTATGTAGCTAAGGGAACAGAGGCTCACCATACATTTTCTGTGTTTTAAAAGTAGAAGCCAAAATGTACCATCTTTAGTCGGAATCGTACCAGAGAAGGGAAACCTCCAGAGTCTGGAGACATCCGCGCCCAAACCTGGCTTTGGTGTTGATTGCTGTTAAGGCGTAGGGCGGACTACCTGTAAACGAGTTTTATGGGCTGTCAGTGGGGTAATGAATGGCCCCCTGCCAACCTAAATGGGTTGTTGTCACAATAAAACCAGCTAATGAGCACAGAAGGGCTGCAATCTGTAGGACTTTTTCCAGGGTTTCGTGCAACCTAGGAAAATCAGGGCTTTTCTAGGGATGGGATTTTTGAGACTTTGGGCAAAGTTATTACTCTGGGAGGTGAGGGTGAAGAGCACTATCTCTCCTCGAACCACATTGTGAATGTTTCCAAGACGCATGAATATCACCATATGGTAGGAGCTGCGGGTTGCAGATCAGCGCCCCCTTGCACCCCCCTGTGCTCTAGAGACAAGAAAAACGCAAGATGAGAACTTCCAGAGCAATTTAGCATTGCACATAGATTAAACAAATCAGTCTACATCACATTTGGAAATTAGGACAGAAACCAAACCTAGTCCCGCATCCCAGATAATTTGGGGGACACAAACGTCAAGGAAACAATGAATGACATTTATACTAAAACACACCAGAAAACACAGGTGCTGTGAAATATGTTTTCATCATTGAAGCAATAAAAAAAACCACATATACTTTTTAAAATAAATTTGACTGTATGTATATATGCAAAACCTTCTGGAATATAAGGAGCATTACATTGAAATGTGCAGGGAAACGCTTTGGTGTAAAGGGTATTCTGACTAAAAGGGGCACGTTGAGGACAGGTGCAAAGCTGAATGAGGACTACTGAAACTGCAAGAAACAGCTTGACAAAAGGTATGGATTGGTCAATCTCACAAAAAGAGGTAGTCTATTTATGCAAATAGCAAATTATTGCCTAATACCTAAATAACTGTTATGAATTATATTGGAGCATTGTTTTGTGCTTTAGTAAAGGTCAAAGCAATAAAACTACTATGAAATCATGGTGAGGTTTGTACACCTTAGGGAGCCTCAGCATTTTTAGCTCATGTGCCTTTTTGATAAGAAAAAAAAGTAAAAGTTAGGGAAAAAGCACCTTACTTCTCTACTTGCTTGAATTCTAAAAGACACCTCCTGCTGCATGGTGAGATTCGGGACTCATCTCGTGGTGGATTGCTTTAGTGTTTTCACTCCCTGAAGCTTTCGTGAAGCTTTGCTCCTTAAAAATCATCTTAAAATGGATATTTCCACATTCTCTAACCATGGGTTATAACAAAACATCAAATATGCTATTTTGCATTTCATTTTTCCCTCCAAACATAAACACACACTGGACTCATGTGCCACGTAGACCACGGGGGGATCATGAACTGAGAAATACATTTTGAAGAACTGTGTGTGTAAGGAATTCCCAAATCATCCATTTTTATTTCAGTGAAATAAGTTTTTTTTAACTTTAATTCTAGTTTATTTTTTTAATTTAATTTAATTTTATTATGTTCTGTTAGTCACCATACAATACGTCATTAGTTTTGGATGCAGTGTTCCATGATTCATTGTTTGCATATAACACCCAGTGAAATAACTTTATGGAAATAACAGAAGACCAAAACAAAGAAAAATGCAAACCAGTCACCTCCAAGCACCTTCCTGTTCCTCGAGCTCTCAGCATCACCTTTGCCAGCAGCAAAAGCCAGGGCGTTTCTCGGGACCATGACAGGTGCTGTGTCCAGCCTCTGGGATGGTCCTACCACGGTCCTACCCGGGTCCTACCCACACACCATGGCTCTTCTCAGCAAGGGGCTCGCTGGGTCAGGGTCCCGTCTGCCCCCCATCTCCCGGGCAATGGCATGCACTCACACCCCTTTCTCTTCTCATCTCTTCTGTTCCCTGTCTCCTTCCCTCTGCTGCCCCCTCCCTCCTGCCTTTCTGCACCCCCACTCACTGTCACCGTGACTGTCCCACTGTAGGGGGTCCCTTAAAATATGCCCAGAGGTGGATCCACATACACTGAGGACTTACACAGACACACCTCCTCTGGTTTATTCGGAAAGTTGATATAAAACACACCATATCACAGAATATGATAATTAAGCCCAAGAATAGATTCAAGCTAAATTGCTAAAACGATGGGTTTTAATATATATATCTGGTCCATCTGAGTCATTTTACTTCATCTTTTTGCTTACCTGTATTCTTAAACATTTCTTTTTTTTTAATTTTTTTTTTAAAGATTTTATTTATTTATTTGCGAGAGAGAGAATGAGAGACAGAGAGCACATGAGAGGGGGGAGGGTCAGAGGGAGAAGCAGACTCCCCGCCGAGCAGGGAGCCCGATGTGGGACTCGATCCAGGGACTCCAGGATCATGACCTGAGCCGAAGGCAGTCGCTTAACCACCTGAGCCACCCAGGCGCCCTGTATTCTTAAACATTTCTAAAGTGAAGAGAAGCTATGTTAGCGTGAAGAAAACCCTGCTTCCACACACGTGTGATCACGAGTTGGCTGGTGCGGGTGCTGTTGACTCTGCTGAGACGCACCCACACGTGCTCTGGGTGCTAGAACAACAGGGGTGCTAAGCTGGCTGGGGGTCTACAGAGATGCACAGGCACATAATGTGTCCTCAGAAAGAAAGCCGTCTGCTACGTGTCTGCTCGGCTGGCCCACCGCGCTGCGGTGACAAGATCCCTGAGCTTTCCTGAGCCTCGTGGAGTTCACTACTTCCCCTTGAAGCCTCTCCGAGGGCAGGGCTGGTCGACCCGGCCTGTGGCAGGAAGCCGCGTGGCCCAGAGTGGCCCGAGATCAGGGGCAGAGGCGAGGGGCTCGGACCCTCCTTCTTACCCACCCAGGGGACATGGAGACTGACAGTCAGCTGCTCAGTCCTTGTCTCTCAAGGAGCATGAGGGTTTTTTTGAAATTTCATTAGCACAGCTTTGCTTAATTTGACTTAATTCCCTTAATTTTACCTTAATTTGACTCCAAGTCGTCACGGAATTTTGCTTCCTATTTTTATATTTGAAAACCGTCGTACGCTGTTTTTTTCCCACGAAATACAAATTGAGTTAGAGACGAATTCATCCCTAGTTATAACCACAATGAGGAAATGTGCCGCAGGGCTGTGGATTCCGGAAAAGTGAGTGTGAGCGTGGGAAAAATGGTGAAGGGGGAGCCACCAGCCTCCACAACGGGCGGTGTCAGCTCAGCCCCCACTTGGCGGAACTGACGGTTCGAGTCCCGCTCCCCCACGCCTCCTGAGTCAAAGTTAGAGGAGGTCTTGCGTTCCCGGGGACGACGCAGCTACAAAGGTATGGAGTCTGATTTTCAGTGTTTCTTTGTGAGGGAAGTGAGTGCTGAGCCGTGACGCCCTGTGCAGCTAGACGACCTTGAGCATGACCCTGGCTGCAGGTGGCCTCCTTTCCCTACTAGCTGAACCCGGGCATCCCCACCCCTTCTGTCTACACAGCAGGGCAGCAGGGAACCGAGTGAATGAGGAGTGTCAGGGGCTGTGTGAAATTTCTCTGCACAAGGCAGGGACTGCAGGTCTCTCCCCGGGGACGAGGTGGAGACCCGAAGAACCATAGCAGAATGTCTAATGCCACAAATCTGGAAGATGGCAGAAACGAACTTGATCCTAAGTTCAATGCTGTTTCTACCACACCGTGTTCACCATGAGCACGTCTCGTGGGATCTTCAGAAAGTGACACATTGGGAGGGACGGCAGCATCACCTCTCTACTGAGCATCTCACGGGTGACGGAGTGGGTGGTCTTGCTGGACGGGGGGGCTGGAGAAACACTCCTACTCCTACCACAAGGACAAACCTGGATAATGTGCCGAGTACAGACTTTTCTTGGACCCGGGAAAGAACCGAGGTCATAGCGCAAACAGCCAATAAGAAACCAGAGCCTGAGCATCGCTCCCTGAGCAGGTGCACCTGATGCCACTAAGACGGGAAGAAGCCTGAACTAGAAATTTTGAACGAACCTCTCAAGTCGCAGTGTGGGCTAGCCTGGTGGTTGAGACCCTGAGGATTTCAGACATAGCGGTTCCTGCCCTCACCCCACTTACATGCTTTTACTTCAAAGACCCCAAAAGATGGGACACCAGGGGAATCCAAAGAAGCCTCCCTGGCATGCTCAGTAGCCATGTCTCCCCAAAGACCCATCACTCCTACGTCCTCTGAGGACCATGGGAAGGCAGCAAGCCTGGGCCTGTGGGCACTTTGGAAATCCATTCACTTGGAGGAAGACAAGAGAAAACCAGCTCTACCCTGGTAAGTCCCAGTATCCGCTGGCCCCACGTTACATCCGGATGGGACTCGGGAACGTTGGTGAACGCCATGCCAGGAGGCTCAGCTTCTAGACGCCCGCTGACACTGAGACTTTGTGGGACTGCAGACCCACGTCCCCCCAGCTCACCCAGCAGTGGGATGAAGCAGGGTGCCGCCAGGGACATCTCTCTAGTGGAGACACGGGGGAGGCCCCGCTCTTGAAGACTTGAACAGGAAGCCCCCACCAGAAGCCCAGAAGAAGAAAAAATGTGGTCCAAGCACATCCAAGCATCAGAAACATTGATTTCATTACCTGTTGTCCCATACAAAATATACCACTTTCAACAAAATGTTACATGCATTCAGAAACACACAGAGAAACATGGTCTGCAAGGACAGAGCCAGGCTCCGATCTGGAACCTTCAGAGAGAACAATGACCCTAAACATGTATGTTCTTCACCTCGGAGCTTCAGAGCAGATGAGACCGAGCAGATGAACCTGAAGGGAGAAACAGAGGAGCGTGCGTGTCCAGGACTGTGACAGTGCTCTCCACGGTGGCGCAGCAGGAAGGGAACGTCGTCCAGGGTGTCCGTTCCTGGAGCAGTGTTATCCGAGGCTCCCTCCAACTGAAGGCAGAGACCCTCCTCCCCCGAGTGTGTGCGGGGTCACATTAGGGACCGCAAAGCACACCTCAACAAAGCCAAAAGCACGAAATCCATAAGGCTATGTGCTCAGACCACAACAGAACTACACTGGAATTGGGAACAAATCAGTAACAAAATGATATCTGTAAGACACTGATGATTTTGAAAGTGGATGATACGCTTTCACGTTACCCATGGGTTAAAGAGGAAGGCTCACGAGAAATTTAACAAAACGGAATAAATGAAAAATGAAACTATAAGAAACCAAAACATGGATGAAAGGAATTTTTTAAAAATTGAAATAAATGGAAACCTATACCGTATTCTTTGATTGGAAGACTCAAAAATATGAGGATGTCATTTTCTCCCGGTCAGATCTACAGACTTAGTGTACTCCAAATGAAAATCCCAGGAAGGTTTTCTGTGTAGGTTGACAAGTTGATTCTCAAATTTCGATGGGAAGGTGGAGGGGCTCCTTTAGGCAAAGCAGTTCCGGAAGAGTGTTCCCGTTGCAGGCCTCACACGCCGTCCAAGATGCCCACAGGGCTGCACCCTTGCAAAGGGAGGGATGCACTCTTGGGTGTGTGGGGGGGTCATGATACACACACAGAACCCATAGCAGGACAGTCCACTCATGTTTCAGCAAACGCTACTCGAGGGAGGACCTTAGTCTTTGCAAGCAATGCTGCTGGGAAAACCAGGCATCCAAATGCTGGAAAAACTGAGCCTTGCTTCCTACACAACAGTAACTCAGAATTCACTACCGACCTCCACATCAAGCATGAAATTACAGAACGCCTCCAAGAAAGAGGAGAAAGTCTGTAGGACCTTGGATTTGGTTATCAGTTTTTAAATACAACATCGGAAGTAAGATCCATGAAAAAAAAGTTGATAATTTCACACATCTGAAAAATGGCATGTTTCTGGGAAAATACAGAACACGTAATGCTCAACCATAGCAAAACAAACAAAAATCAATAAAGATGGGCAAAATACATGAACGCATGCTCATCCAAGAAGCTCTAGAGAAAGAGGAAAGCACATGAAAAGAATCCCGACATTGTTAATCACCAGGAAAAAAAAAACCATAATTTGATCACACTGCATGTACCTATGAGGATAGCTGAAAAAACTTTTAAAACATGACGATGCCAAATGCGGGGTAAGTCATGTTGGTGCACCTATCTTGTTGAGCCGTCTGTTGACCTTGGACACATGCCACACGACCGAGCACCTTGGAGCTTTTGAAGAGAGAAATACTCACACACAAAGCCAGTGCATAATCGTTTCTAGCAGATTTATTCATCATCACCCAAACCAGCGGACAATCCAGATATTCTCCAGTAAAGGCTGAATAAACAGGTGTGGTGCATCCACACTCAGCAATAAGAAGGAATGCCTACTAATTCACACAACAGCATGGGTGGTTCTCAATTCTAAGCCAAAGAATCCGGACCCGAAAGGCTAGTTTCTATGATTCCACTTACATAACATTCTGGGGGGGAAGGACAGAGGGACAAAAAAAACCAGATGAATGGTTGCCAGAGTTTTGGGGAGAGAGGACAATCCCAAAGGCAAATCTGAAGGGGATGAGCTGTCCTGTGTAGTATGATGGGGTGAGCACAGGAATCTGCACATTTGTGGAAATTGTAGAGCTGTGGGCCATGAAGTGCATCGAGGGAGGGGCTCCCCACCCCACCACGCAGCCCTCCAATCCACCTTGACCCCAACACCATCTACCCGGAGACACAGTCAGACCCACAGTTTGAGGGTCGGTCCCCCAGCACCGCCCTCCCCAACGCCAGCCCCACGTGCAGGCTGTCACCTGGGTTCTGACCCACCAGCCACAGACCAGAGGTCCCCACGACCCCTCCCTGGGTTTGATGAAGCCGCTGGAGCCGCTCACAGAACTCAGGGAGATGGTTTACTCCCTAGATCACCGGTTTGTTATAAAGGGTTAACTCAGGAACAGACAGAAGAGCTGCCCAGGGCAGGGTCTGGGGAGGGGGCGCAAGGCTCCCATGCCCCCCCCCCCACACATGGCCCATCTGCTCACCAAACCGGGAGCTCTCCGGCCCCCATCCTTTTGGGATTTTATAGGGGTTTCATTGGTAGAGCCATGCGGTGTAGACAGAGGTGTAGGGTTCACTCTCTTTCTTTAGACCATTTTGGAAATAACGCTGCTGTGTCAGTATTTCCTCGGATGGTCTACGTCTCTATTATCCATTATCCACACCAACGGGGACGGCCATTTGACAGGTGGAGACTCACCACTGGCCTCTCTCATTCAGAAATACATTTCACTGGAGACATTTCAGTTCATATCAATGATTCTCATTCTTTCTCAGCAGCTGCTTAGACTTACATCAAGTGTTTATATAACACGATGCTAAATCAACCAATTAATAGGCTAATTACCCTTATACACAATCTTATCTTACGTGTGTCTGTGGCATAAAGGGTGACTCAAATTCAGAGTGTCCGCACGCTTGGGCTTGGACAGACGTCGGCCCGCCGTCCCCTGCGACAGGCAGCGTGGACCTTCTCTGCCTCCAGCACCGGCTCAGACCTTTCTCTCGGTCTCCTTATGAGCACGGGCATTACAGACACGAGAAATGCCGCTTTTGGTGCATCTGGCAATGTCGAGCTCTGATTAACCTGGCAGGAACAGAAAGATATATCGTTGTATTTATGAGTTTGTCTTGAATTTCCCCAAATGGCTTCGATCGAACCATCTCTGAAGCAGAGGACAAATAAAAAAACGCACAAGAGGGACTCTCTGAGCTTCACTGGTCCGGTTGACTTTGGGCTCTCTGTCAGTCCAGGGGGTCTGTGAAATGTGTGCAGAAGGGGCTATTCCTTGTGCTAAGTGCTTATAAGTAAATACCCCGAGTGGGAGCGAGATGCCCTCAGCCTCGTCCGTGTTTCCGCAAGCCCTCTGCAGGCCCCAACAGAGCCGTGGGTAATGTGTGCGTTGACAGATAAATATCGACTGGGGACGGGCACAGCCACATACTCTGGCTGAGTACGTGGACGCATTACTCACCGTCACCCCGGAAGGGTTAGCAGCTCTGGGGAGAGCCGGTGAAACAACAGGGCGTGAAAACCCAGGGGGTGAGTCAGCATGAAATCACACCCCTGATGTCACCCGGCTTCTGAGCAGTTCCCCTCCATTATTCACGCCCTGGCACATGCGACCCCCTCCGGGGAGATGCCCCGGCCCTTCCATCCCTTCTCTCGAAACTGCGTCGTGGGGTTGAATGGTCTCCATGGTCGTCCCTTCTGATGTTTGGGGTGAGTGTTTACGGAATAGGCGGGATATGGAAGAAGTTGTGCAAGTTAAAAAAATCTTTCCTTCGGGGCTTGATGGTCTAGAGGAGGAGAAAAATGCTTCAACAGTTAATTACCACCTAGGACAGACACCAAATTAACGCTCACAATGCCGTGAGAGAAGAAGACTTGAATAATTGATTAAGAGGATTACGGGGATTACGAAGGCATGACAGTCAGGGATATTTATAAACGGGAGATGAGGGTGGATTGGATTATTTAGAAATACACGGTTTCAGTCACCTGTGGGAAATAAGGGGCATTCTAGGTATCTGTGAAGAATCCAAATTAAAAAATCAACAACAACAAAACTCCCTTAAGAGTCTCCTGGAAGTGTTGGGATCTCACCGTAGCTCTGGAAAGAGGCTCCCGGAGGTGGGTGTTTTAGGCACACTTCCCAGAGGACCCCCAGCGATCACCCGCTGTGGGATCTGTGTGGGTGGGTAATGGCCTCCCCCGAGTGTGCTTGCTGCTTCATGATCAGGTTCTAGAAGACTCTGCCCACAGGGTCTCCCATCACCTTCTAGGTCTTCCCTCTCTGATGAGGCTCGCTGCCCCGCTGGAGGGACCCACGTGCCGAGAACGGAGAGTCTGGTCAGGGCCGGCATGGCAGTGGGTCTCGCCAACGACCTGTGAGCTCGGAGGCGGGTCCCTCCCGCGTGGAGCTTTTGGATGACTTCAGCTGCACCTACATCTGTAACAGACCGGGGACCTCGGGTTTGTCCCGGGGACTGTGGTTTTCGGAGGTGCAGGACTTTCAATGTTATGAGTAGAACTGTCCTGGGAAAACCATCCCCAAGGCTTTCCGGGTTAAAACAGGGAAAACCGCAGACTGTTTCAGTGCATGGTTCAACCCTGTGCAGAGGACCCAGCTAGGGTCCCTGAGTCACAGGACCCGTGTGGTGATACTGTCGACAGTCTCTGGTTCAGAGAGGAGAAGCACCAGGCTTGGCTGCTGTGTGTGAGGCTCTCTCTGGTGGCAAGGTGGTGTGGGTTCCAATCAATCATCGTCATAACGGATACACACACTGAGTACGGAGAGTGCAGACCACACGCTCCGTCTTTCAAATAATCTACCTTCCTCAAAGGTGCATAATTTTTGCATTTCAGGAATGGGGAAATAAGGCTCAGGAACGTGGAGGAATGTGTTTGTGGTCACCCAGGCAGTTAGTGGGGTAAAAGGATTTGGACCTCAATCTATCAGTGATGAGAGGACAAGAGAGTCAGATGTTAGGACCAATGACGTTTTGGGGTGTTGAGCTATGAATCATATCTTCACGTAGCCTAAATGTCCTTATTATAGAGATGTATACGGAGGCTGGTGTTCATCTTTTCCCCATTATTAACTGAAAGTATTTGTCTTCAACGAGGAATCTGGCGCCAAGTTGAATGTAAAACCTCGTGGCTGCCTGGGCCCCTCGGAGGCTCTCTGAGCAGTGCTCCTCCCGGGCACTGTGGAGGTGGTGGGACGTGAAGGCTTCCCCGGGGACGCACACTGTCCTGGGGGGAGAGAACACAGGCCAGTAAGGACAACAGCATTAACGTAGCCAGGCTGCAGCTAAATTAAGAAAAAAAGAGACTCACCAAGCACACGAAATCGGACAAGTGGAGAACCGAAACTGTCTCCAGGGTCATTCAATGACTGTGTGTGTGCCCTGCCGTGTGCACACAGACAGGAACAGCCTGCGGGCCTTAGGGAACTGTCATCGGTGCTCAAAATGACCCCCACAGACAGACGTGAGGTGGGAACGGAGCCCTAGTGATGGGAAACATGGAAACCTTTCAGATCTATTCCCAATATGCACGAGCCCAGACAGGCTCATGGGTGAATTTTATTTTATTTTATTTATTTATTTTTTAAAGATTTTATTTATTTATTTGACAGAGAGAGACACAGCGAGAGAGGGAACACAAGCAGGGGGAGTGGGAGAGGGAGAAGCAGGCTTCCCGCGGAGCAGGGAGCCCGATGCGGGGCTCGATCCCAGGACCCTGGGACCATGACCTGAGCCGAAGGCAGACGCTTAACGACTGAGCCACCCAGGCGCCCCTCATGGGTGAATTTTATAACAGAATAAAATTTATGTGGAAACATGTTTACACTAAAAAAAAAGGAGTGGAATTCAAATAACAATGTAATGACACATTTTATCTCACATCAGCGACATCTAAGAAGTTTTATAATACTTTGTGTTATTTTCAATGAAAATTTAAAACCTGTTCGACACAGCAATCCCACTCCTTTCAATTTATCTTGTAAATTCCATACACGAGTACATGGAATTGGGAAGTTCTGTTTGGAATAGAAAAGGCTAGTGATGAGCTGATGATATGTGTTAGGGAAAGTCATCATGACGTGTGCACTCCAAGGACACCGACGGACACCACAGACACTGACATCGATGCCAGGGGGGTGAGGCATGCTGACCTGGTGATGACGTGACCACAGCCGCAGGGAATATACATTTTGCTTCTTTGTTGAAACACATGTGATGTGTAACATTGTGTAGATTGAAGGTGTACAACCTTTTAAATGGATACATTTATATATGGTCATATGATTGCCACCATAGTGATAATTAGAACCTCTATCACATTATAAAATGATCAATTTTTTTTAAGATTTTATTTATTTGAGAGCTAATGAGAGAGAGAGAGCACAAATGGGGGGAGGGGCAGGGCAGAGGGAGAAGCAGACTCCCCGCTGAGCAGGGAGCCCGATGCAGGACTCGATCCCGGGAGCCTGGGCTCATGACCTGTGCCGAAGGCAGACGCTTTACCGACTGAGACCCCAGGCGCCCCAAAATGATCAATTTTTTTTTTTTTAAGATTTTATTTATTTATTTGACAGAGAGAGAGACAGCGAGAGAGGGAACACAAGCAGGGGGAGTGGGAGAGGGAGAAGCAGGCTTCCCGCCGAGCAGGGAGCCCGATGTGGGGCTCGATCCCAGGACCCTGGGATCATGACCTGAGCCGAAGGCAGACGCTTAACGACTGAGCCACCCAGGCGCCCCGTGATCAATGTTTTTAAAAGCAGGTATCTGCTTGTGTTTGTGAGTATCTCTGATACCATGTTTTTTTTTTAAAGTAGATACAAAGGTGGAGAAAGGGCTGGAGGCAGAAAAACAGACGTAGACAGACGTAGAGATAGAGGTGGGATGGGGTGGGGAGGGTGTGCGGTGGCTGGAGAGACCCCCAGCATGCAGGTGCCCGGAAGGCTCTAGAAGCCATGCAGGGAGCTCTAGGGAGCAGGGCTATAGGGGACTGGATGTCAGCTGCAGACTTTAAATTATGAAATATCTCAAGTATACACACATAGGAAGCCTCACACAATAAGCATCGTTACTCGCCCTCGCTGCTAACACAATAAAACATGCCCACGACATCACGCTGCATGGCCTTCAATGTCCGCTTCTCCCGTCTTCCCTCTCGAAGGAACCGCGGCCTGGAGGTTTGCACGTGCGTGAACCCGTGAGGGTCCGCGTTGCCACGTGTGTGTAGACTGGCCGTTGGCATGGTCCTCACACCTGCCTCTACTGCTCTCACAGCCCCACCCCTGCCAAGAGCTTCCTTCCGGTTATCCTATGCTTCTTTTCCTCCCTCGTTTATTTTTTCTTCTATTTTTCATACTTTTTCATATCGACACACGCATTTCTAAGGCATCCGTTCTCAGCACATCCCGTGGAATGAAGAAACACCAGTGTGTTCAAGCCACTTCCTGCAGCCACTGCTTTGGAGCTGTTCCGTTTGTGGCCGTGGACACCCTGCAGCCCGTGTCCTTACGTCTTTCCAGGAGACTCAGGCGGAGGAGTGGTTTGTGGGGCTTTGTGGTAGTGACACTTCCTAGTTTTCTCAGCACTGACAAACGCCTCCTCAGTTTACAGAAAGGCTGCCCGCACTCCACAATCGCACCTATGCTTTCTCTTGTCCAGTGTTCACGAAACAGCATCACTCCCCCCCTGCCGTGGCCCCAGTGATCACCGGGGCTGGGGTTTCCACGTTCGGGCTTTCTCTGGACCAGGCGCACGGATCTGTGTCTACACTGCGCTGTGTACCCAGTTTTTACCCTTTCGGGTGAAGGCTTGAAGAGTGGCTCTATCCTTTGAAAATGTGCATGTGGTTCGGCACCGTCTTTGGGAGGCAGGAGACTTTCATGTTGAAAAACCTTAGTAGCTGGAGTAATATCTTATTAAACTAATTCCTAACTTTTATGTATCAAATGCTTTTTTGCATAAACTGTAAGAAATCATGTGTTTTTTTCTCTTTAATCTCGAAAGTGGTGAATCCCAAGAACAGAAGGTCTGATTTAGAAGTCGCCTGGCCTGCCTGGGAGGAACTCAGCGGGGACACCGTCTTTGTGTGTCACGGCTGGCTTGGTTCCGCCGAAACTCTCAGGGTACGGCCGTCCGTGCCCACAAAATGCGGTCTGTAGGTTTTCTCCTCCAAACACTCGACTCTGGATTTTTTTTTATATCGTAATTGTACTACCTTCTTAAATTTCTTTTGGGAATTTTTCTATTTTTTTTGTTTTGTTTTTGGAAAAGGCCTGTGTATGTTTAGGATTTTACGTCCTTGCATTTTTTATACGACTCACTCCATCGGACAACTGCTGTTGGTGTTCACTGTGATTGTCTTCAGTGTCGTTTCAGTTAGTTGCATGATTGTTGGTCCCTGTAGGTTTTCCGTGTCACCTCCAGTGAGTTTTTGAAGTTATATTTCTGGAGGAATTGTCCAGTCTGCTCACTTACAAATGTGTTGCAGGCTGCTGGGGGTCCACACAAGATGACAGGGTTCCCTTCCTGTCCACTGTTCCCTGCCGCATGCAGCCACCAAACCCACAAATAATGAGACAACCCAAGGATGCGTGTGGTGCCCCAGGACTGGAGGGCGCCTCCTTTCTACTTGTTAGTAGTATTGCTTTTATTGGCTTTATTGGTGTTATTATTGGTTTTATTTACAGCCAACACTCGGATAGATTACTGATATTTTATACATTTTTGGGGGTTCATAATTACTTTTGGAATATAGACAAATGTATTGCAAATATACTCAAGTATCTATTAATGTATTTTAAGGGAAGACAAAATGAAGGAGAAAATGAGTATGTGCCACATAAATCGTATCAGACTCCAGAGACGGCGGAGGCGATATTCAGGGGGACAGAAAGGAGAACGCTCCCGGGTCGGTGAAATTCTCAAGGCCAGGACAGACTGCCCCGCTGCAGGGTCCCCCCCCCACCCCGGGAGGTCTCCGGCTTCGTCAGGGCACATTTGCCATTAAAAGAGCAGAGCAAGGTGCGCCGTGCACGCAGTCTGCTCACCTGGGCCCCCTCGGCCGGGAGAAATCCTGCTTCGGTGCGACTTTCCGCAGAGGGGCTTGAACGGCAGGAGCTAACGTGCCACGCGGCCTGACGATGTCAGACGTGCCGCGGCGAACGTCGATCAAAGGAGCGGGCGTCCTCTCTCCACTTCTGGAGATGCTGTGCCATGAGCAACTGTCTCCAACAGCGAACGTTTCAGCTCGTGATGTCCGGCTGCTACTCTTACCTTCAGAAGGCGTGTATTTTGGTGCTGCCGTGTTCGGAGACCACGCCGTCACCAGGATGGCTTCTCCCGCGCACACAAGCTGGGTGTTCACTTTGCCATGTTTCCCGGAGGCTGTGGTCACACGGGCGGGGAGTTGTGCCCCTGCCCCCGCGACGAGGAAGACCCGCTTGGTCTTCTGTGCTGATCGTGAGGCAAGGACAGAGACAGACAAAGGAAGGTACAAGAAACACAAGTGAGTTTGGCATCAGCCTGGCTGTCATTGATTATTTTTAGACACGGTGTTTTTAACGTAGTTAATCTGGTGCAAGCTATGTTGAAACAAGTGACTCGGACAGTTTTATTGGAGAGATCAAAGGGAAATCTGCACGTATTCGTGAGAGATAAAGCTCCTCATAAAAACAGAGTTTAAATTGGATGCTGACTTTCAGTTCATTTGCATTTGCTCAGCGAGCAAGGACTAACCCGTGGTTTGTAATCTCAGCACTATTTCAACAGAAATGGTCCTTTGCTGTTTGCCTCTCAAGTTTAATACTGCCTAATAAGCACCTGTATTTCTTTCAGTCCATCTCTTGTTCACCTCAGTGTTTAACGTGATGATGTCGAAATATAAAAACACAAGTTATAACCGTTTATTTGCCAACTGGATTTGGTCACTTGGCATTCTTCTTAAAGACATCTATTTCAAGAACGCTAAACATATCCCCGTGGGGACCACCTGTGCGGTCCGAGGGTCATTTCAACAGCCCAACACTGGCACCTAGTGGCACGTGTTATGGCAGGAAGTCCTCCCAGAGGAAGCCCCGCACTGAGCACAGATCCCCTCACTTGCCAAGTGGTCCTCTGGCATTGGCCATACACATTTTCACGTGTATCTCATGGAATACATGAGTCACTGAGTCGTAGTCCTTAAGAAACATCAGGAAAGATAAAATATTCAGTTGGCTTCTAAGAAAGCAGGTATTGGTTTATGAGCTTATCTTCTGCAAAGTGGCGAGTGGTAGGAAACCAGCGGATGACTTTCTCAACGGTCTACACCATCTTGTCTAACGTATTTGAGGAGATACCGTAAGGGACACTCTTCCCCAAAACCAGACCATTTTGTCACGTCCTAGAAGCATTGAGGACCCACCAAGATGATGGGACGTCTATCACTCCATACATTTTAACCTGTTGACGGGTGACTTCCCTGCACTGTGAGGTGCTGGGGCTGGTGGAGAAGGAAGGCTTGAGCCCCCCGGTGCCCTTGGTCTCCAGGAGCAATGGGGGCCAGGAACTCTCTATCCCACAAAGTGTGAAGGGGTCAACCCGGATGAGGATGACCAGTGGTCAGAGGGGAGAGGACTTTGGCTGAGGGAAATGAGAGGTTTCAGGAATGGGAAGGGTCAGGAAGAATGTGTGGATTGAGGAGGCTTCCTGGCCACAATGCAGGTGGCAGGAGACCACGGGTGTAATGTTTATGCTGGACCGAGGGTCGCGGGAAGGGGGCACTCAAGCCGGCACCTGGTGGGTACACGGCAGGGGACCCAGGGGACTTCCCTCCCTGGCTGGCTGGACGCTGTGGCTTCAGCCCTTTTCCGTTCCCTCTGACCCGCCGTTCCAGGACTATCTTCTCTATGCCGAGCGCAGCACGGACGTCCCCGGATCACAGAAATGTCGGACATGTGTCCTGTTCCAGGTCGTGTGAATGAACCTCTGCTCAGGGGGGAGAACATCGTCCTCGCTGGAGAGAGCATTGCTCTGTGATGGGATTCCTGGGGAGATGGGTCCTGTCCGGGAGGAGGAAGGGTTCTCGGTGGCAGACTGACACCCTACAAGGATGGCACTCAGCAAGATCAGGTTTCCCTGTTCTAGAACCCTCTGTGAGGAAGCACTCATCCTTTAAATTTAAATTTTCAGAAAAGTCCAAGGCCAATACAATAAATATTTATACAGTTCTCATCAGGATTCACTGTTCCCAATTGTCTGATTGCAGTCAAATCACCCGTGGCTCTTGGGCTGTCCTTTACTCCAGAGTGGCCCTCTGTGTCTTGCGGGGCCAGGAGGGCTCTTCTACGGAGTGCGTCAGCAGGTGGCTGCGAGCCCACCCCCCGGAGTCCATCAGGCTGAAGGTTTTCGGCAAGAACACTCCAGCCCTGCTTCCCTTGGCGCCACATCGGCAGGCGCGTGACCTTTGTGCGGATGGTTGTCAGAGCTACCAGGTTTGTCAGTTGACTAAGGCGCTCCCTGTGAATCGTCCATCGGGGGGAAGCTTCCCATCTTCCTTTACGATGGAGAAGCCGCCTGGGAAGCACTTCTTGGAGGAACTGTGAATAACCCATTTCTGCAGAACGTTGCCTTCACTGGTTTTAGCAGAAGCTGACGATCTTTTCCTCGACCAGAAGCTAGATTGGTGGCTGAGAGCTGGTTTTCAAATCATACCTTTCTTCTGCGTGTGTCAGCCAGCTTCGTAGGGAAGGACGTGAAGCCGCAGGGTGGGCTGGTGCTCGCTTCCTGCTGGCGACCAGGCGCTAATCTGGTGAGCAGGAGCCCGTTCCAGCAGCCCTTCGGTGCCTGTGACGCTCCCGGCATTTCCTTGCCTCCCGTACAAGATGTGTTCGTTAGCCTTGGCTTGACGTTTCCACGCCCCAGACGTGGACTGCACCCCTTCCCCCGAGTCTGGTTGCTCGGTGTGCCCCGGCTGCCAGCACCTGGGGGCTTCTGGGCTTTGCCGTGGGAAGAGCTGGGGAAATTATGTGCAAGCCGATAGGAGGTGAACCAAATGTCCAAATAAATGCCACCCGCTTGATTCGGCCCCTCGAGGTCCCTCCGCGTCTTTCCTCGTGGCGCATCTCTTCTGTCCTTGCCCACGGGGGCGGGGAGCTCCCCCACACCCGTGCCTTTCCACCAGGTGCCTCAGAGAGTTCCAGATGTAGCGCAGAAGACCCCCCATGACACATCTATCACGGCTGCTGCATGGCTTCTGACAGCTGGGCCGTTCCTTGGATTTCCATCTGTGACCTCACCTTCTAACGGAGAGGCCAGATCAGCCACTCAGTGTGGAGCGAAGTGGACGGGGCCGTAACCCCCAGGTGGGGGTGAGCGGGTCCTGGAAAGCATGGCGGTCCTGACACGGCTGTCCAGCAAGCAGCCAGGGCTGGTGACCAGGGACCCACAGCACACAGGACGCCCATCTGAGCCCCCAGCCTGCTCCCTGGCGAGACAGCTCACGGGGGGCTGCCGCCCGCCCCACACGGTGGCAGCGGTCACAACCGTGGTCGAGGACACACGTTAGCAGTTGCTGGGACCCGTGATGTGGTGAGCCCGCGCTGTCCCGTGTGCCCCGCAGAGGGCATCAGTGGCCCTCGGCGCGTTTACCCAGACCCGGGTACAGACATGAACAGCATCATCCTCACGCCAGGAATGCTCTTTCCCAGTGAAATTTGAAAAAAACATCGTCGTTCCTGGGAAGCTGTGGGTGAATGGAATCTCATCCCCAGTGAATAAAGACAACAAGGCAATATGACCCAGTTCCAAGCCGCTGTGAGTGAACAAGTTGTCATCTCGCCTCGAGGGGAAGACACGTCCTCGGCTCCTGGACACAAGGCAGCGACCTCATGTGCACACATGCTTAAGGGGGCCTGGTCTGCTGCCCATGCTGGACAGCACCGGGGGTCCTGCCGGTGGGGGGGGGGCGAGGCAGGTGCCACCCCCTAGCCTGCAGGGACTGTCCTTGGACGGAGTCCAGAGACCGCAGCCCGACTCCACCTCCAGCTGGGACTCTAGGTGTGGACCGCATGCTCCTTTTTACTCACACGCAAAATCATCTCTATGCACAAACTTCAGTTTGTTCGTCTGTACCAGGCACGTGGTGGCCGAGGACCCCGCAGGTCCTCTCCAGTGTTCCCGATGGTCAGACTCACGTCGGCCTTTGTCTGAATGGCTCGTTCAAGTGGACTCAGTGCCGGACAGCGTGGACCCTCCCACGCTCAGCCCATGGCCATCCACGCCCCTTTGTGAGCTGAAGTCTGAGCTGAAACGACCTTGAGTTCCAGGCATCGCTTCCTGGATCACCATGCAGGACTATGCTTTGCATCACGGAATCCTGTAGAACAGGACAAAGTTCACAGCAGCTGATAAACACACGGAAGCAATTTTCCCCATTAAAGTGTGCACTGCATGTACCTACTCTTCACCCTGAAAATGTTTACTCCTTCCCCTACGTGATTTCCGTGGGACCCAGAGTCATCCCATCCAGAAACCTGTGTCGACAAGCAAAGGCAGAGCCGGAGAGGCTGAAACATGAGTAGATTCGGGTGTGAATCCTGTCCAGGTCCCAACTTAGTAACTGTGGACTGCAGGGAGCGTTTTAATCGGCTGCCTAGAGAAGGCTGGTGTCCAGCATGCGGACAGACAAGGGAGCTTCGTGTCCTGGAGGGTCATCTTACCTCATCCCACAGGAGGCTTGTCTGTGGCGGAGGGTCCCGCCTGCACCGTGTGTGACCAGAGCCCTGGGCGGGACGCCCCGGCCAACGTGAGTGCAGACAGATGGATGGACAATTGCCCTCATTTCGTAGTGAAACAAAGTGAAGCAAGGAGCGCCTGGGTGGCTCAGTCGGTTAAGCATCTGATTTGTGGTTTTGGCTCAGGTCGTGATCTCAGGGTCATGGGATCAACCCCGAGTTGGGCTCTGCACTCAGTACGGAGTCGGCTTCTTCCTCTCCCTTTGCCCCTCCCCCCACTCATGCTCTCTCTCTCTCTCTCTAAAATAAATAAATCTTAAGAAAACTAAGTGAAGCAATTAATGCCCCTGCACCTCACTCTTCTCACCTATAACATTTTTAATAATTAAAAATAATAAAATACTATTTTAAAATATTCAGACAATTTTAGGAATTTACATTCTTCTTCCTGGTACCCTACCTCAGTGATGGAGGGGTCGTCCTGCCGTCAGCAGGCGCCCAGGCTCTATCCACTCAGCTCCCAACCCTGTTCCACAGCCTCGGGACTTCGCTCTTCCTCCCTTGTTCTGCCCCCACCCGCCCCCACCTCCCCCTGCCCGCTGGTCTTCCCGCTTTCCTTTCTGGTGATTGATCGATCCATGGAGCGGTCTCTGAGCTCCTGCAGGACACAGCCTGGACACGGCCGGACTTAAAGCAAGTCAGTGCGAGAAAATCAGTACCTTCAGATCCCGACATCTGAAAAAAAAAATTCCTAGAAAAGTCTTTAAATCCATGCTGGGAGGAAGTCTGCCCCGGACCCCCACCCCGCACACCTGCCTGAGCGGAGAGAGAAGTGGGGGTTACAGGCTGGGGGCAAGAAATAAGGATTGGCCGGTCCTTGAAATCACACAGAGCAGCTCTTGAAGCTCATGTCTGCATTCCCACCGCATGTTCTATGCCCCAGAGAGAATTTCTCTTACTAGTGTGACACATATTCTAGATACACCCAATCTCTCTCTCCCTCTCATCTTTGTTCTGATTTGAACATGGTAACAAATTGTATTCTTTAAGTTACCTTTTTGATGGGATACTATATTACCGGCAACCTTTTCTGCCTACAAAGGTCAGTTACTGACTTAGTGGCTGCTTATTATACCATCTGACCAATGACAGTGCTTGCATTTATGTATCACACCTGTATTCACAGACATTGATTAATTGCCGTTACAAACAATGTAGCAGCAAACATCCTCAAGCCGCTACACCCGTGTGTTCAAGCTGCTATTTCTAGATTCACAGATCTGGAGAGCTGGCCCTGTGGTTCCTAAATTGTACATTTAATCTGGACTGCAAAATTACTTTCCAGTTTATATTACCCACCGGAGTATGACATTTTCTGTGTTTTGCTCATTCCTCTCCAGTAACGCCTCTGTGCAGTAGGCATGCCTCGGGATCCAGTTGTGATGTTAGGAAGTTTTGCGTCCTTTAATGTATTTTGCCAGCAGTTTGCATGTCCATCCTATGAAGTACCGATTGGGATCATGGCCACGTTCACACCCGCGCGTGCATGAGTGTGCACAAGATCGCAGAAATCACATGTATCGTAAATATTGCCATTCGTGTGTTTGATAATCCATCCCGTATGACGTATTTGCCTCATCCTCTGCACCGAGATTTCATTCTTACCTTTTAGATCCTGCTCTACTGGACACTCCAGGGTCAAGATGCCCCCTCCCGCGTCAAACACACCGTGACCTCGTGGTGGGTGCCCACGTCTGGCTTGGTGTAACATGTCTTTTCATTTTTCTTTATCTTCAAAGATTTTTGGGTAGTTTTGCACATTGAATTTTTCAGTTGAACTTCAGAATTAAATGACTAAATGAAAAAAAAAAAGGATTGGTTTTAGATTTCTGAATAAACTGAATGACGTGTATTTGCCTGTTGGAAGAGTTACTGGTGTACGTGACACACCTTTCGATTCGAGATATTCCCATTTACTCAGGTTTGCCGTGCCCTTCAGTTTAAAAGGAAGTGGTTTCATGGAGTAGATTTGCTCAGGCTAGGATCATCGCCACCTGTGACTGTCCCCTGCGTATTCCTCCATGGCCTCCGGGCATTCCTGCAGGAGCCAGACTGGACCCCGTGTGTGGGAAGCCAGCCCAGCTCCCACCATGAGTGCTCGGCGGTGCTGCCGGGCTCAGGAGCTGGTGACCGGGTCAGAACCAGGGAACCCCTCTCTCCCCATCCGCAGTGACCACAGGCAGACATCCTTTGAGGGGAAGAAACTCTAAGATGACCTCTGCATGGGGCCATGGCCAGGAGGGACTGGTGGGAAGGCTGGGTGCTTGGCAGTATCAGGACGATGTCTCCCGAGGGACCAGGTTCGGGGCGGAAGGGGACACGCAGCAGATGTTCTGTGGAGTAGAGGCTGTGGATAAGATACTGAGATGGGGATGAAAGCCAAGGGGCCAGACCAGCAGAAGAGGCCAGAGAAGGGTGGGGACAGTGTCACCGAAACAAGACTGCCATAGAGAGGGGATGAGCACACATCTAGAGCATCCACTTGGCTGGGGGAGGGCGGGGGAAGCCGGGGTGGGGGTCAGTGAAAAGGAAGTGTTGCAGGTGTGGACACAGGGCAGGAGGGGCTGCAGGGCTGAGCTGGCCGTCTCTGCTGTGGTCTGAGTGCTCGTGTCCCCCCAGATGTACATGTTGAAATCCAAATCCTCAGAGACGATGGCATGAGCAGGTGGGTCCTTTGGGAGGAGTATAGGGCGTGAGGATGGAGCCTGGTAATGAGGCTGCAGGGCTTATAAAAGGGACCCCAGAGAGCTCCCTTACCCTTCTTACCTTGTGACGCCACAGCAGGAAGACGTCCCTCTGTCTGTGAACCAGGCAGCCCGAGCGGACTGGCGTAAGCTCCAGTCCACCTTTCATTTATTTTCTCATTTAAAAATGTGTCTTCTTGTTGAATCTCAGATCTGTACCTCTGAAACAAATAATGCAATATATGTTAAGAAAGAAAAAAAGAAGAAGAATGTAGCAGGAGGGGAAGAATGAAGGGGGGGAAATCGGAGGGGGAGAAGAACCATGAGAGACGATGGACTCTGAAAAACAAACTGAGGGTTCTAGAGGGGAGGGGGGTGGGAGGATGGGTTAGCCTGGTGATGGATATTGAGGAGGGCACGTTCTGCATGGAGCACTGGGTGTTATGCACAAACAATGAATCATGGAACACTATATCTAAAACTAATGATGTCATGTATGGGGATTAACATAACAATAAAAAATTAAAAAAAAATATTAAGGTGGAGTATCCCAGGCAAAAATGGAGGATCTGTAGCAATACTCCTGAATAAACCAGAGATTTAATCACCCATTATCATAAAAAAAAAAAAAAATGTGTCTTCTTGGCATTGTGTCATATCCCAGAAATACAGTAAAATGTAAGATATTCACAGGTCCCTGCCATCCTGAAATTCCCATTCAGGTGTCATCAGAGGCCAGGAGAAAGCATGGATCCCACGAGAACCTGTCGGCAGACACCTTGAGCTCCGTGGTTTCTCCTTCAGAGAGGTGAGCACACTGTTGAACGCGGCCCCGTTATCACTGTGCATTGCCGGGCAGCCGAAGCAAACCAGTGCAGGACTGGAAATTCACATAAAACCAGCAAGCCCTCAAGTGTGGGTTCAGAGAACTAGAAATAAAGTGATCGGGCAGAGCCCAGGAAGGGCAGCAACGTCCTGATGCAGCGGCCACGGGTCCTCGTGGACAAGGTTGGTCGGGGCATAATTGGAAGGGTTTGGAAGGAGGGGCTGATGTCGCATATCCATTTAAGAAGGAGAATTTGAGGGGCGCCTGGGTGGCTCAGCCGGTTAAGTGTCTGCCTTCGGCTCAGGTCATGATCCCGGGGTCCATGATCAATCCCGCATCGGGCTCCCTGCTCAGCGGGGAGTCTGTTTGTCCTTCTGTCTTCCTCCCCTCACTCCCTCTCTTTCTTTTGAATAAATAACTGAAATCTTAAAAAAGAAGGTGAATTCGGCATTGTTTGGGGGCACTGCCGGGTCGGTGGGGAGGAGAAGTCTGATGGACATGGGGGTGTCGGTCAGGAGGGAAGGGCTGCACGCCTGTTTCCTGGGGCTGCCTGCACACATTCTCACAGCTGGGCTGACCTGAGCAACAGGACTGGGTCCCTCCCAGCTCCGGGGCCACGAGTCCAAGATCAAGCTGTGGGCAGAGCTATGCTCCCCCAGCACTCTGGAGCAGGTCCCTCCTGCCTCATCCCGCTCAGGGATCTCCAGCGCACCCTGTCCTCCCTTGGCTTGGGGCCACACCGTGCTCTGCCTCGTGTCGCTGTTTTCTCTTTTTACGAGGACATCAGTCACTGGATTAGGGCCACTCCAGTGCAGTATGGACTCATCCAAACTTAACAAACAGCATGTACAAGACCCTATTTTCCAGTGAGGTCCCATCCCGAGGTTCTGCGCGAACATGAGTTCTGGGTGTGTGTGTGCACATTTCCTGAGCACGGGACCGTGCTCATGTATGTATGCAAATCTTCAGACCACAAGTTCTTTCATAAAAGAAGAGAGGCTTGGCGATGGGGCGGTCCAGAAGAATGATCTTGTTTTTACTGTTCTTCCCAAAGAAAGTGTCACACGGTGCATAGACCTGAAGCCTCAGCTTGAAATGTGGCCGAAATTGAGGATTCCCAAGGCAGAAAGTGTCTCCTCACTTACGTCCCATTCAAGACAAAATGTATCTGAAAAGACGGGGAGTCGGATAGGTTTCCGCAAGCGAGGAAGCTCGGAACCGTAATGTCTGCAAGTTCAAGGCAGGTGCCGCGCATCCCACCATCATGTGGTTCAGCGCTGGTCAAGTTGTTTCCGAAGTTCCCAGATATACACTCAGAAGAGAGAATCCAATTTTGAAAGCAAAGAACTTGTTTGAGGACGTTAGTGATTATGGAGTATGGACATTTGAGGAACAATACAAACAGGCTCAGAAACCTACAGAATGAAATAAACACTCACGAGTCCATAGTGACATAGATAAATAAGTGATTGAATACATCAGTTGGGGGGGAGGGAAATCTGTATGGGAGGAATCCAAATAGTCCATGTAGGTACGTCCTCTCCAGGAGGTGGGACGGAACACCCCACTCCCCAGTGTGGGCAGTGCCCCGGGGACTTCCTCCCAAGGTCAGCACGGACATCAGGAAAGGGACATGACAGACATGACCGGGGTCAACGTGGACAGTGACCAGTCACGGCACCCATGCATGGCTGGAGGGGAAGGATGCTTCATCTCTGTGATCTTCCTCCCAAACGTCCACACCCCTGTCCAGCCATGAGGAGACCATCAGAAACATTCCAGAGGAGGGAAATCCCACAAACGTCCCTGACCAGCCCTCCTCAAAACTGCCAAGGTCGACAAAAGCAAAAGAAGTCTTAGAATCCAGACCGCCCAGAGGAGCCCCAGGAGACTTGACATCTAGCTGCAGTGTGGTGTCTCAGGACAGGATCCTGGAGCAGAGAGGGGACATCGGTAAAGACTCAGTAAAGTATGGACTTTAGTTAATAATATGCATCAGTGTTGATTTGTTAATTGTGAAAACTGCATCCCGCTGGGGTAGGACCCTGAGTAGGGGGTAAGTGGGAACTCTGAATGTCCTTCACCATGTTTTGTGTTTAATCGGAAATATCTTTAGTTAACCCTTGCTCTGGGAGGATTTTACTGGATATAGAAATCTAAGTTGACATTTTTTGGGGGGGACAATTTTCCCCTAATTTTTTTATTATGGTAAAATATGTACAGCATGAAATTTACCATTTTAACCACTTTTTAAATGTGCGGTTCGGTGGCATTAAGCACGCTCATGTTGTTGTGCGGCCACCACCGTCCACGTCTGGAACGTTCTCATCTCCCTGAACGGAAGCTCTGTCCCCATGAAACACCAGCTCCCCATCCCGTCCCCCGCCGCCCCCCACTCTGCTCTCTCTGTGGATCTGACCGCTCTGGGGACCTCGTGCACGTGGAGTCACGCGGAGTGTCCTTCTGTGACACTCAGCCTCACATCCTCCAGGTCCATCTGCTGGGATCTGGGTCTGAACGTCCTTCCTTTTTAAAGGCTGACTAATATACTTGTCAATCTAAAATCGTGTTAAAATAAAAACCTCTTTTAAGAAGAGTGAAGAGAAGTGGTACAGCGCAGGAGGCAAGACAGGAAGGTGCCCCGGAGCAGAATGGAAAGCCCCCTCCCCGTATGGGAGCGAGGAATCTGCGAACACAGACACAAACGGTTACAGGAAAGACCCCAGTGCATCGCTGTGCGCGGGACAGAAAATGCACTTGGAGCATTGCCCCCAACCGTACACAAAATACATTCCCCTGGTATATAAAACAGCTCCATTTCTCCCACGCGTGTTCTCTTACCTGGACTCAACTTTTCCAGTGCACCTTCCTAGAATGGGCTCCCAACCTTGCGGTCCTGGAGGGGGCCAGCACGGGGCCAGCGTCGGTGGTCACCAAACACCGTGGCTCGGAGCTGCTCCGTCCCTGGGGGCTTGAGGCCGCACCTGGGCGGGGGCTGTCTGGGTCGGTAGGCTTGGCCTGCGTCCCTGTTCTGAACGCGGTGGCCAAGCCCGTCCCCCCGCCTCGTGTGCAGATGAGATTGGGCTGGAGGATAAACGTTCATGTTCCCGGTGTTTCTGGCAGCTGGAGGTCCCGCCCGACTTCTCTGATGACCCATTTTAGTCAGTGTCATGGGAAGAGAACTTTGGCCCCCGTGATGCGGCCCCGAGGCAGCAGGTGTCCCGCCAAGGACAGAAGGCGGGGAGACAGAAGAGCCTCTGTCGTCTGCCCGGCTGCCTCCAGCTGATTTCGGGCTCGGCGAGGCAGACAGGTGCCACATGTGGACACCGGTGCCACACTGGGGCTTGCTTGCCACACCGAAGGCGTCCGTCCCAAGGGTCCCCATCCTCAGCCTCGGAGTTTTGACTTCTGGAAGGCTCTGCCGCCTCTTCCTGCTGCCGCCCACCTTGGCGCTCGCTTTCCTGCTACCTTCCCTGTCCTGCCCGCTCTAGTCCAGAGTCCTTCCTCTGCAAGGGCAGTGGCTCCGCACTGGGAGGGGGGTGGCCCCCGGCAGACGCGCGGGAGAACCGTCTGACCCTAAATGCCAGGGGCCCCGGCTGAGAACCTGGCTGAGAAGCCGGCTGAGAACCCAGTGCAGGGCACAACCCTGGACATCAGGCATCGGGCAGAGATCGGCCTTCGTCTTGCTGTGAGGACGGTACGGTTTTCAGGGCTGGGTGGCTCATTCTTCGTGAGCCTTTCCACTTGCACGAGGTCGACAGCCGCCCAGCGCCCCCGCGCTGCTCGCTGCACCGTCCCGAGGCTCCCACCTCCCATCCTTGCCTGCACCTTTGAAACATCCAGACGGGTACAGAGTGAACACTCTGCGTCCTGGTGGCGTTTGCTTACTGCGTTTCCTCCAGCTCAGTCCTAATCATTGAACGGTGCTCACTGGTTTAAGAATGGCCAAGCCCGCGGGGGCCCCTCGGACAGCAGGACACACAGGTCGAGGGCCACCTGTCTCCTCGGAGTCCCAGGAGGACGTGTCCTGCGTGGCAGGGCTGTCCCTTCACGGGTGCCCCGGTGTCCTCCTGGTTCCTCTCTTGTCAATCATGTGTTTTACTTTTCTGACAGTGTTTTTCCAAAGGCACACGTGTGTGTTTGCACAAGCCCCGTGCTCCCTTCTCAGGACACGGTGAACTCCGTTGTGATGTGCTAGTTGTTAGGGGGGAATGTGGAGATTGCACCCCAGAGAGACTCCCTGGAGGAAACAGGATTGCATCGTTTCCTTATTTTTCCCTTGCCGCCTGTTGATTCTAGAGCTTCTGGTTTGCAGTGAGACGCAGGGCGGAGGCTAGAGCTCTGGTTTGCAGCGAGGTGCAGGGCGGAGGCTAGAGCTTCTGGTTTGCAGCGAGGCGCAGGGTGGAGGCTAGAGCTCTGGTTTGCAGCGAGGCGCAGGGCAGAGGCTAGGGCTCTGGTTTGCAGCGAGGCGCAGGGCGGAGGCTAGAGCTCTGGTTTGCAGTGAGGCGCAGGGCGGAGGCTTGGAGGTGGCGTATCCCTCATGGGCACTTACAGCCTCTGGCGTCCAAAGAGAAAGACCAACACAGATCCGGAAGAGAAGAACTGACAATGTCTCCTCGCTCCAATTCAGATGTAATTATGTATTTATTTACCAAATAACATGATGAGGTGCTCCGAACCCGTGGGCCAGGCCTGCTGCTTGTCTGTTTTCCAGGAATGTGGGGCGGGTCCTGGTGGGCACACCTGGGGCAGGGTCCTCAGCTCCCTTCTTCTGGTCTCCCCCAGGACGGTCCAGTGCCAGCATCGTCGGGCCGGGCCAAGCCTCCCCCAGGGCCTGGCCGGGCAGCTCAGGGGCACCTGCTCCAGGATCACCACTGGGACTCTGAGGAGCGCTCACCGCTTCCCCTTGAGGGACGCAGTTGGTGCCTCAGGCCTTCCACCTGTCCCACTGGCCGGCCGCCCATCGGCTCTGCTTCTAGGCATCCCTGAAAGCCTCCCCCCGTGTTTCCACCCTCTTTCTGTCCACTTTCCTCTCACACAACTGTTGAGGGAGCGGCCCACCATCCACGCGGCCGCCCCTCACCCATCTCTGAGTCAGCTTGGAAGCTCCCGTCTCCTTCGTTCTGCCTGAGCGGCTCCGACCACACTGTTCAATCACCTAATCACCCAGTTCGGGGGGATTTCTTCTCCACTTAACCACGTTCTAAGTCCCAGAAACTCCCTCCTGCAAGGGCTCCCCCTCTGGAGCTCCCGTCTCTCCTGGATGCACCTTGGCGTCCCTGTGGCTTCTCTCTCTGCCCCGAGGACACGGCAGGAAAGGGGCCATCTGTAGACTAAGGGCAGGGCTCTCACCAGGAGCCAAATCTGCTGGCGCCTGGATCTTGGAGTCCGGCCTCCAGAACTGTAAGGATTTCTAACCTGGTCTGTAGCATTGTCGTGGCAGCTGAGCCGACTGGCACACGGTACCCAGCCCCACACCTGCACCTGTGCCCACGCGGGACGTCTCACTAGATGCGCCGTGGTCCCGTAGCAGGTGCTCCCCACGGGCCCTTTCTCCCCTTCTTCGCGAGGACTGTGTGCCTCTTTCCTCCTGCGGTGGGCTCGGAATACGCAAGAGGAGGGGTCACGTCTCTCTCCCCTGGGTTCCTGAGCTGCTCCTTAAAACAGGGCTTTATCTTCCCCACTCTGTTTACTCTCTTTTCTGAGGATGCTCATTTGCTTACTAGTGTTTCCATTTTTAGCTGTTTAATGTCATTTTTAATTGTGGTCAAATAAACATAACAAAATTTGCCATCTTATCCGTTTTCAAGAGCACGGTTCACTGGCGTTAAATTCATCCTCGACCTTGTGCGGCCACCTCTGTTCATCCCCAGGACTCTCAACCAGCATTCGAAGTACAGTTTTTTTTCAGGGTTCCTATTTTTAAAAACCAACTGTATTTGGCTACTGCATATTTTACTGTGTTTTGCCTTATTATTCTTTCTCTAAACTTAAATGTGTTCATTACAACCTTTAAAAATTGACAGAACTTTAAATTATAGAAATATTTTATCTTCTTTGCACTTAGGATACATTAATTAATCTTAGCCACCTTCTTATGACTTTGGATTTTGCTAACATGCTATTAAGGAGAAACAGGAAAATACGGAAGCATTTTTTTTCCATTAACTGATATAACTCATCTAACATTATTTCCAACATAAGAGATACTTATTTTGGTCAGAAAATTCATAGCACCGAAGAGTTGGAAGGAAAAAAAATGTTATGGCAAAAAAAAAAAAAAAAATTCATTACATTTCATAAGTTTGAAAGGAAAGATACAGAATTTTTTCACAAATTACATTACCGCCTTCCCCTTGGCTCATTTCATTTCTGTTATCCGTAGGGATGGGAAGAAGAACGACCTTCAGGCTTTACCCTGAGCTTTGTCGTCCTCGCTCTAGGCTCTAGGTCGGGCTTCCGAGGGCGGCGAGCACACACGATGGGGTGGTCCTGCTGCCCGCACCCACCTCAGACCCTTCACGTTCCCCGGGAACACTCAGGTGACCCCATATTCCACTCCAGGAGCTTCCCCAAGAGTGAAGAAAGCCTGTCAGCGCTGGGAACCCACCCGGGGCTCTGTTGTAACGTCGGAGATCTGTTTTATTTTTCTTTATATACATTGAACCCGGTTTTCCAACATCATATGTTGAACAGGTGATTGTCTCTTCGATTGCAAGAAGGCAGTGTGTCCCGGGACCCCAGGACTTGGATGGATTCGAGAAACATCCTTGCTTGTTATTTTTTCTGGCTTTTTCTTGCTGCAGAGGAGGGAGTGAGAACTTCCAAGCTCTTTAAATGTCTGAGCAGAAACCAGAACGGTCCACTGATTTTTGATCAATGCAGTGCGTCTCACCAGAGAAAGGGGAGTCTTTTTAGTAAGCGGTGCTAGGACTGCTGGATCTCGTGTGGGAGTGCATGAACCCCAGCTTCTGCTCCATCCCAAAGAAAGAAGAGAGGGTAGAAAAGCTTATGGGGGAAGACGGGAGTATCTTTAGGGCATTGTGGTAGATATTTTTGGATAGTGCTGACAAAACTATTAGAGCCAAAGATTACGAATCTGGAGCAGTGATGAATCAATTGTATAATGACAACCTTGGGTGGGATTAGTGGGTGGCGGGGGATGAGAGAATTTAGGGATCTTTGACCATCGATGTCGATGTTGATGTTGCCACCGCTCCTAGAAAATCTTTCTCCAGTCCTTCCGATGACCCTGGAAGCTGCCCTATGCCCTTTTCACCCTCAATATTGCTTTTCTACATACATAGCGAGAGCCAGTTGTGTTTTCTCCTTATAGCTCAGAATCCTGGTCTTCCTGCTGATCCGGGGGCCGGGCAGATGCCTCCACCCGGCTGCAGGTGCAGCGAAGGCCCCAGGAGGCAGGAGCAGGTGCGGGGGGCAGGCCAGAGCTGCCCACCGACAGAGCCCTGGAAACGGGTCACTCAAAATGGAACCACCTCTGGGCCAGACTGAACTATGTTATTTCTCCGGTGACGCTTTCAAGTAAGCTATTTAAAAAATAGCATTACATTTTATTATTTATGTTTTAGTTGAAATACGTTTGACATGTAACATTGTGTAAACTGAAGGTGCACAACATGTCCCTTTGATACATTTGTAATCATAATATGGCTGTTGGTGTAGCGACAATCAGCACTAGTCTCTTAGCAGGTATGATGCCTATAACACAGCACTGTCTATATTCATTGTCCTGTGCACTAGATCCCCAGGACTTAATCACTGCTGGTTCCAAGTTTTTCCCTTAAACCACATCTGCCTCATCCCCCCACCCTCAGCCCCTGGCAACCACCCTTTCACTGCATTTTTACAGGTTCTGTTTTGTTTTATTTTGTTTTGTTTTTAGATTCTACATATGAGTGAGATCCTGGAATATTTGTGTTTCTCTGGCTTAGTTCACTTAGCAGGATGCCCTCAAGGTCCTCCCATATTGTCTCCAATGGTAAGATTTCCTTCTTCCTTACCGCTAATATTCCACTGTGTGTATATATATATATATATACCATCTCTTCCTTATCCATCAATTGATGGGCACTTGGGCTGCTTCCATATCTTGGTTATGGTAATAATACCACAATGAAATGGGGGGTGTAGACATTGGCTTCAATATCCTGCTTTTATTTCATTTGGCTAAATACCCAGAAGTCAAATTGCTAGATTGTAAGATATTTTTAATTTCCCGAAAAACCTCCACACTGTTGTCCAGAGTGGCCGCACCAGCCTGCATTCCCACCAACAGGGCACGGGGGGTCCCCTTTCTCTGCATCCTCGCCGACACCTGCTGTCTCCTGTGAAGTCGATACCAGCCATTCTGATGGGTGTGATGTCTCATTGTGCTTTTGATTTGCATTTTCTGATGATGAGTGATGTGGAGGGTCTTTTCTTGTTTCTGACCACCATCTGTATGTCTTCTTTGAAAAAATGTCTGTCTGTGTCTTCTGCGCATTTTCGAAATTGGATTGTTTCCTTTGTTGCTGCTTTTTGAAGTGTATTGCAAGGTAGCCTTTTGAGCATTTGTGAATTAAATGGTAATCACTAGGAAGCAGCTTGCATATAAACAAACAAACTGACACGCAGGAGGCTGCTTCTCTGGGGCTCACACCACCCCCACGGCAGCTGAGACCACACAGAGCTGTCACTACCTGAGGCTGGAGCTGGACCTGCAGGGAATGCTGCACCCCCCGCCCCCAGGGCCACAAGGAGATGCATGTGGGTTCTGACTGCGCCTTCCCTGGCTGCATCGCCCAGAGCCGGCCTCTTCCCCTCCCTGCGTCTTCCCTACGTTTGCCCCACTCTGTGCGGCCCGTCCAGAGTCATGGTGGAAATTTAGAACACACTCAAAAATCCCTCATATTCCCATTACTGACGCGGACCGCAGTGTTTCAAGGTGGGAACAAAAGGGATTAAACTGTGGACCTCCCGTGGGAGCCTGCCTTGGGCCTGACCTCCGACCCGAGCTCTGGTCTGGCTCAGCGGTGTGAAGCCAGTGTGTGAACCCGTCAGCGTCACCCTCCTCGGTGGCAGCCCAGCGGAGACTTGGCTTTTCACTCGGCAGAACGGAGGAGAGCGCAATGGTCGCATGCCGTTCCTCGGTGAGCACCGACTGAGTCATCAGAGCGAGTCAGGATCACGGCTCCTGTATGAAGGGGTCCAGGGGCCACTCGCTGTGGGCTTGTGCAAGTGACCAGGGCAGACCCCTCCCTTTGCCCAGTGCAGGCTGCGGGGTGGGTGGTGCATGGGAAGGGCCGTGGGAAGAGCGTGCCCACGTGGGAACGGGGTGAGCTGTTGGCCCGGGGAGGCCTGGGGCAGGGTCCCCCCTGGTGTGAGGGCAGCACGCAGGTGTCCGGAAGGAAGCGTGCGCAGACTGGGGCCAGGTGAGGTTTTCGGTGTCTGTTTTGGTTTGGGGATAAGGAGAGGGAGCTGGTTTGCGTTCTGGGATGGGAATAAGGGGGCCTGAGCATGAAGAGAAGCTCAGAGAGAAACGGTCCTGAACACTGGTGACAAACGGCACTCCGCATCGATCTGGGCTCATTTAAAGAGCTATATGAAGGACGCACCGTCTACCATCAATGAAGCGGCCGACTTGTCCTGAGCTATAAACCTGGTCCCTAAGCACTGGTCACAGTGGGACTGAATGTGCCACGGGGATCACGTAGCAGGTGCATCTTCTTTATTAAAGGTGGATGCAGAGGGCCTGGGCCCATGGGTCACGGAGCCAGCACTGAATCCGGCGTTGCTAACCCTGATCCGGAATTGTCTGGGGACAATATCATACTGTCAGGGCACATCCTAACCTGGCCTCAGCGTGTTTGTGATGTGTTCATTCTGACTCGGGGCCTCCTTGGATCTAGAAGTTTAGTTTTATCTTCAGATTCTGCAGTGGTTCTAAGCTTCCTACCAGTGTTGAATTTCACTGAGAAGCAAACCTAAGCCTTGGGCTTATGTCATACATCTGTCTTCCCCCAAGTGTCTTGGAAAATACGAGAAATTAGTAAAAGCTCAGTAGTTGTTGTTCCATTAAAAAGAAGGCCTATGGGCGCCTGGGTGGCTCAGTTGGTTAAGCGACTGCCTTCGGCTCAGGTCATGATCCTGGAGTCCTGGGATCGAGTCCCACATTGGGCTCCCGGCTCAGCGGGGAGTCTGCTTCTCCCTCTGACCCTCCCCCCCTCATGCTCTCTCTCTCTCTCAAATAAATAAATAAAATCTTTAAAGAAAAAAAAAAAAAAGAAGGCCTATGATGTCGAGGTTGATGTTTGGAGAAGGGGTCTGGGCCTGTAGGGTCGGGTGAACGGCTCGGGGTGAGGAAGTCCGGGAGGAAGGAGCCTGGCTGTGTCCGATTGGAAATAATGGTATCACATCTCCCTGCTTTGACTCAGAAAATCACCCATATTCTCTCTTACGTGAAATACGGCAAGTTTTAAGTATACAAAGACGCACCTTACTGGTGAGCATGTGACCACACAATTCCAGCACCTGGGGAGACACAGGCGTGCAGGTAAATACAAGCCTCAGATGAAAGGGGCAGAGCTGGGCTCCGTGAGGCCTACAGAACCAGCTTCAAGTGGAGAACTATGAAATTCTGAACCCCAGACTAAGTGTTGGCCATGGAGGGGGCCCATCCATGAGGACCCCGGAAGCCTCAGCCTCGTGAGGTTCATGGTAGCTTTGTCCCTCAATGTAAAAGTCAGGAATCCCAGATAAGTAAGCCTCAAGTCATGACTTCTTGCTCTCTTTTTTTTTTTTTTTAATTTTATTATGTTATGTTAGTCACCATACATTACATCATTAGTTTTTGATGTGGTGATCCATGATTCATTGTTTGTGCATAACACCCAGTGCTCCATGCAGAACGTGCCCTCCATAATACCCATCACCAGGCTCACCCATCCCCCCTCCCCCCTCCCCTCTAAAACCCTCAGTTTGTTTCTCAGAGTCCATCGTCTCTCATGGTTCTTCTCCCCCTCTGATTTCCCCCCTTCATTTTTACCTTCCTTCTGCTAATGTGCTCCATGCTATTCCTTATGTTCCACAAATAAGTGAAACCATATGATAAATGACTTTCTCTGCTTGACTTATTTCACTTAGCATAATCTCCTCCAGTCCCATCCATGTTGATGTAAAAGTTGGGTATTCATCCTTTCTGATGGCTGAGTAATATTTCATTGTATATATGGACCACATCTTCTTTATCCATTCGTCTGTTGAAGGGCATCTCGGCTCTTTCCACAGTTTGGCTATTGCGGACATTGCTGCTATGAACATTGGGGTGCATATGGCCCTTCTTTTCACTACATCTGTGTCTTTGGGGTAAATACCCAGTAGTGCAATTGCTGGGTCATAGGGTAGCTCTATTTTTAAATTTTTGAGGAACCTCCACACTGTTTTCCAAAGTGGCTGTACCAACTTGCATTCCCACCAACAGTGTAAGAGGGTTCCCCTTTCTCCACAACCTCTCCAACATTTGTTGTTTCTTGCCCTGTCCATTTTTGCCATTCTAACTGGTGTAAGGTGGTATCTCAATGTGGTTTTGATTTGAATTTCCCTGAGGGCTAATGATGATGAACATTTTTTCATGTGTCTGTTAGCCATTTGCATGACTTCTCTTATTCTTTACTTCAAAGGTACCATTTCTAAAGCTCACCACATGCCCCTTCTATCCCTGTTTCCTTTAAAAATCGGCACCTGCAGAGATGCATATTCACGACTGCCTGGAGGTGGAAATAACCAAGTGTCCATTGACGGGTGAATGGATAAACAGAATGTGGTCCATCCGCACAGTGGACTATCATCAGCCACGAAAAGGAAGGACACTCTGACACATGCTCCAACGTGGATGAACCTGGAGGACGTGAGGCTGAGTGCAAAGAGCCACACACAGGAGACACACTGTAGGGTTCCATGTGCACGAGGTCCCCAGAGCGGTCAGATCCACAGAGGAGAGAGCAGAGTGGGGGGCGGCGGGGGACGGGACGGGGAGCTGGTGTTTCATGGTGACAGAGCTTCCATTCGGGGAGATGAGAACGTTCCAGACGTGGATGGTGGTGGTGGCCGCACAGCAACGTGAGCGTGCTTAATGCCACGGGATTAAGTGAATGTACAGTTAAACATGGTGAGGATGGAGAACTGTATTTTACCACAGTTAAAGAGAACAAAATTAAACAAACATAAATCTGTACCTCATCCTGCTGTCCGGGAATCTCTCAGGTCAGGACCACGCGATCCCAGGTACGGCTCCGTTTTCAGCTGCCTGCTCTGGGATCTCCTTCTGCAGCTATATCCATGGAGCCTGAGCCACCCTCCTCCCTCCTGCCGTCCCCACAGCCAGGGCCACGGCCTAACCTTACATTCGCCTTGTCACATTTGTCTCTCATTCAAGTGCTATCTGCCCCTTCCCGCTCATCAGGCTGTTTCCTGAAGATTCCATTCACGCAAGTATGTATTGCTCTACGCGTGTGGGTTCTCAATGGGTTCGAGGGCTTTCTTTGCCTATATCCTTCCCTTGAGAATGGCAAACCAGAGATCCCATGAAACCTGATGCAAAATTGCAAGGAGAATAATGGGTGCGTGTCGTTCTTCTACGCTAGCTCTCTGGTGGATGCCCCTGAAAAAGACCCCACTGCACAGCCTGGCTGGGAAGGCACCCAGAGGGGAGCAGTTATATGCACCCTGAGCCTGGAAGGCAGGTAGGAGGTGTGTTAACGTGGCTGTGGCAGTGCTTGGAAGGTGAGCACAAGGTGTGGGCAGACGTGAGAGAGGATGGGGAAGGATCATACGGGCATCGCCAACAGAGTGGCTCCCGGTTAAGTGTGTGAGTTGGACCAGACAACTGAAGTTGGAAACGTACACCAGGTCCACTCCTGGGGGCATCTGAACCCGTGCTCAAAAGCGGGGCCTCTGCTTAGCATTTTTCACCCTGTGGTTTTGGGGCACCCACATCTGGCCCACTTGGGTACCCGTTGAGGTGAACATGCTCGGTCTCCAGTCCTGGGATTTTATGCAACAAAATCATTGTGCTTAGGTGACAGAAGTGACCATTTGTAACAAGCTCCCGATGGAAACCCCATGAAGGGAATAATCGGAATACTGGGCAGGACTGGGGGCACTATTAAACAAAATCCCTCAGTCGCAGCAGAGAGCGTACGATGCTGTGGAGCCTCCCTGTTCCAAGGAAATACTGGCCTGCAGTTTGCAGTGGAAACTCTGGAGACTTGTCTTATCCATGACTTTTGCAAGAGTTTCCACATTTGCCACAGGAAACGTTTGCCAGAAGCGAAGCACATGAAGGACGTGCCCCTCTCCTCCCACATGCGGGTAAATCGTTAATGTGGAACCAGGGAGAGACAGCTGCCCGCTCAGGTGCTCGGGGGGGCCTGCACACTCCGTGCCTTTTTCTTCCTTTGCTTTAATTAGTCACAGGGAATGTGAAGATGTTCCACTGGGTCTGAGCCCGTGCAAAATTTTAGTGCAGGAATCTTAAACCCGACTCTAACGTTCATTTTTCTTTGCCAGGAGGTAAAATTGTCCTTTAAAAGAAAAACAGCCATTTGTTAATGTGCTCAAATGCAGAGCCAGAGTGGAGAGCATCGGGGGGACACACAGCGCCACCCCTGCAGGATGGGGGGGGCGGCGGCGGGCCCTGGGGTGGGGGCAGGGAGGAGAAGGTGCCATGCTTGGGGCAGAAGATCCGAGGGGGGTCTGGTCTTATGTAACCCAAGAGAGGCAAGCTTAGCTGTAAGGCCCACCCAGTGGTCTTTCTGCCCTTCTGGCCTCCCGGACAAGAGAGGTTACACCGGGGAGCCGACTTAAAGCCAGTGTGGTGTCCAGGCCGCCGGCTCCAGCACGAGGTCGGGATGAGCCCAGAATCTCCGGCGCGGGTGCGGGGAGGGGGTGTTTTATCAACACCCGGGACTGAAATGCTAAAACAGCCCCTACCTTTTACCCTGAGGTTGCTTCGGCTCAGAACACCGGCTGCCCAGCATGCTCCTAAGACCCACCTTGACCACCAGCGATCTTCCAAGCATGCTTCGAGAGCTGGCGCTTAGCAGTGTGAGACGGATGGTGGTCCCCCTGCCCGTGCCGCCGTCAGCCCATCCTGCTGCCAGTGACGCAAGCTGTGCAGCCGCACTTACGTGATGATCTAATGAACCACGGACGTGTTGACTCCGCGTGGGATTCTGGTTCGAACAATCCGTCCTGTGGAAAGGCTACCCGCTGTTAGACGTGCCCAGGTATGAGCCGTCCCATTCCAGACAGAAGCTCCGGCTTCAGGTCCGTGTGGTCCCCCAAGACAGAAATGTGGTCAGGACGAGGGTTTGGTGAGAAGGACCACGGCACGGTCGTGGTTCATGAGGCACAGGCGTGTTCTTGGCTGTACAGTTTGGAGGGGGGATGTGTGAAAATCCCACCACTCATTATCAAAAACATTTTTGAATATTTTTTCCAAGCAAAATGTCTATTGATCTGTCTTGGTAGAAACTGAGGGGTTTATGAGCGTGGGGGACAACTACCTTGCCAGTGTCCTGTCTACAGTCCCATTTCTCTGGGGACACGTTCGTAAACCACTGACATGGCAAAGGTAAGAGAAGCAAGACAGTGGCAGATTTACAGGGACTGGCTTCCAAGATTTGCTGCAGAGAAGCTTGCTGATGCTGAGCGAGTAGACGTCCCCCAATGAGCCTCTGCACAAATTCCTCCCTCGGCGGCTGGTCAGTGCGCTCAGCATCACCGGCAGAGGCCAGTGGAGGGATGGATGTCCCAGGCACCGTATTAAGCCTTGAGCACGTCTGTTCGTTTAGTCCTTCAGGAGCCTTGCACCGTTATCATCCCTCTCGTGCAGACCAGAAAATCCTCTTCCTCAGGCCACACGTGACCGGTAGGTGCAGAGTTGCAGCGGGAATCCAGGTCATTCTGTGAGTTACTGTGTCTCTCTGCCTCTCCTCCTATTCATGCAAAAAGGAGAGGAACGCAAACCCAAAACATCCCTGGAGATGAGATGTGGGGATGGGACTTGGAATTTGTATAGCTTTTTGCCAATTTCCCAGCCCCAAAGGCCATTGGCATGAAGACTTCAAAGAATCCTCATGAACATCGATGTCATTGTGTTCATCACCAACAAGTGTTTCAACGTTTCTGGAATGCAGACTTTGCATTTTTGCTTGCTGATGAACTCCACGACGGTGGTCACTAGAGTCCCCTGAACTCAGCTTCCTCGCCTATAAATTGGAAATAATTCCAAACCTGCCAGTTTGTACGGGGATCAGGTGAGGTGAGCAATGTTCAGGAATCAGCACTTGGTAGCTCCCCCATACACGTGATTTGGGGTTGTTAGTATGTCAGTGGATCAGGGAACACAGATTTCAAATTCCACCTTAGGGTGTTGGAAAAAGCAAATGAGGAGAATATGATGTTAAGTCACCGAGGCAAAACCTGGCCTACCAACGTGGATGGACACAATGCCAAGTTGTCTTAGAGACTCCACTTCTATTAGAAGAGAATGAGGGAGGGAGGGATGGGTTTTGTTCTGGGTTGAACTGTTGAATAGGGGCAGACTCCCTAACCCTAGTGCCTCATCTGGAAATAGGGCCCGGGCAGGTGCATTCAGTTAAGATGAGATTCTGCTGGAACAGGGTGGGCACCTCAACAAAACTACCCATGTCCTTATAAAAAGAGGACATTTGGGGGCGCCTGGGTGGCTCAGTTGGTTCAGTGACTACCTTGGGCTCAGGTCATGATTCTGGAGTCTCAGGATCGAGTCCCGCATCGGGCTCCCTGCTCGGCAGGGAGTCTGCTTCTCCCTCTGACCCTCCCCCCTCTCATGCTCTCTGTCTCTCTCAGATAAATAAATAAAATCTTAAAGAAAGAGGACATTTGGACGCGGACACACACATAGAGAGAGAATGCCTGGAGACATGGAGGCAGAGATGAGGGTGATCCATCTACCACCAAGGAGCGATTACCAGAGACGCCCCCAAAGCTGGGCCCGGCCTGCGCCAGGTCCCCTCACCTTCCTCCAGTGGGAATCAGCCAGCCCTCTGGCACCTTGATATCAGACTTGCGGCCTTCGGGGGAGGGAGAAGAAATACATTTCTTTTGTTTAAGGCGGGGATATTGTGTTATTTTCTTATGGCTGCCCGAGAAACTAACACAGTCTTTCAGTTCAGATTTGAAGCTGGGAAAGGGTTTTGGTGAAAGAAAAATCGAGAGCAATGCCAGTGGGGTTAAATGTCTGGAGGAGCAGAAACACGGAACGGGAACCACGTGGGGACCGAGGGGCAGAGCGTCAGGAGACGCAGAGAGTGAGGAAGAGGATGAATGCCACCCAGGACTCAGGGTGCACGCAGGGCTGGGGCGCACCTGGGGAACACTCTGGCGTGTCTCGGGCCACACAATCTGGCAAGGGTGCGCGGACATATTAGTGTTTAAAGGACACGATGTTGGAGGAATCCCTGGGTGGATGTTCAGTCCGTCTCTAGGGGACACTGTGGCAGGTCACACAGTGAGTGTGGAACAGTGGGGTGCACACAGGGGCAGGAGCGGGGGACACGCAGCACCAAATCCCAGGCACCCGTCCACTGAAGGAAGGTCTCCAGTAAAATGACACCGAGCTTGAGTGTGCGTGTGTGTGTGCACATGTGTGTGCACATGTGCTGTGAGTGGGTGTGCGTGTGTGCTGTGTGTGTCCTCGTGCATGTGCTGTGTGCGCTTATGTGCGTGCGTGTGCATGTGTGTGTGCTGTGTGCATGTGTGTGCTTGTGTGTGCTGTGCGCGCGCACATGCATGCTGTGTATGTTCGTGTGTATGTGCTGTGTGCATGTGTGTGCTTGTGTGTGCCATGCACACACACATGCATGCTGTGTATGTTCGTGTGTATGTGCTGTGTGCATGTGTGTATGCACACGTATGTGGCTGTGTTCTGTATGTGTGCGCGCGTGTGCATGTGTGCATGTGTGTGCTTGTGTGTGCTGTGCGCGCGCACATGCATGCTGTGTATGTTTGTGTGTATGTGCTGTGTGCATGTGTGTGTACACGTGTGTGGCTGTGTTCTGTATGTGTATGTGTGCATGTGCATGCTGTGCGTGCACACATGCATGTTGTGTGTGTGCTTTGTGCATGTGTGTGCACACGTGTGTGGCTGTGCCCTGCATGTATGTGTGTGCTGTGCGCATATGTGCATGTGTGTGCTTGTGTGTGCTGTGCACGCACATGCATACTGTGTATGTTTGTGTGTTTGTGCTGTGTGCATGTGTGTGCACAAGTGTGTGGCTGTGTTCTCTGTGTGTGTGCACACGTGTGTGGCTATGTTCTGTATGTGTGTGTGTGCGTGTGTGCGCATGCTGTGCACTTATGTGCATGTGTGTGCTTGTGTGTGCTGTGTGCGTGCACATGCATGCTTTGTATGTTCGTGTGTGTGTGCTGTGTGCATGTGTGTGCACATGTGTGTGGCTTGCTCTGTCTGTGTGCGTGTGCATGTGTGCACGTGCTGTGTGCATGTGTGTGCTGTGTGTGCTGTGCGCACGCACATGCATGCTCTGTATGTTCGTGTGTGTGTGCTGTGTGCATGTGTGTGCACACGTGTGTGGCTGTGCTCTGTCTGTGTGCATGTGCATGTGTGTGTGCATATGTGCATGTGTGTGCTGTGTGTGCTGTGCGCACGCACATGCATGCTGTGTATGTTCGTGTGTGTGTGCTGTGTGCATGTGTGTGCACCTGTGTTTTGGGGCGTCCCCGAGGCAGGGAATCCCGTTGTGAATCTCAGGACAGCGAGCGAAAGCGAGTGCAGAGCTGTGCACAGAGCAGATGTGTGGAAGGCGCGCACCGCTGCGCAGAAGGAAGAGCGACAACATACGGAAATTGAGGTTATTTATTTAAAGTTACTTCAACAATTCTGTTACCGAACACTGAAAATTACAGAGGGCACTTGTCTATTATTTTAATTATTAATGAAAGAACGTGATGCAAACAAGAGCTCCTTGTGAGATTTCTGGGCTGTGCTTCCCTTGGAGAAGCACCGACCGTCCACACATTTCCCGACGAGGTGTCTCCGCCAGATGCAGATCCACCAAGAGCACTGCCCTGGGCCTCGTCCGTCAGCGGGAAGCAGGTGAGCTCCGCACACCACGCACCCAGCTCAGACGGTGTCTGCTTTACGGCAGTTTGTCCACACGATCCAGAGGGGTGAAGACGGGCCTCAGCCCCAAACTATGCATTTGCCAGAGGTTTCTGACACGGATTTGGAGCGTAACGAAGCAGACGTTGAAGACCAGATCTCTGGCGCCGTGTTGTTCCTGGTAAATGCTGAGATGCCCGCATCACTGAAGAAGTGATGATTGGCACCCGAGCTCAGCTGGGATTCTACGGAGAGTCTGAGCGGGGGGCAGCTGCGTGGTCTTGGATCACCGGGGCTCCTGGTCTCCTCTGGCCCCCACGCTCCCCACATATGGGCTGTGACATCTGCGCATGAACGAGATGCAAGTTGACCAGAGAGTAAGAACCCAGCCCAGGCGCTGGGGTGTCTTTGCGTCAGGGGACCAAGAACGCCTGTTTCCCTTTTCCTGTGCACGGGGCCCCAGGACCACCGCTGTAGAGATCCATGACCTTATTAGAAGCTGATCGGGACTGGTATCCTGAGGCTGTTCTTTCTCAGTCATTTGTGAGCTGAAATCCTTTAATAAAGAGAAACTCACCCCCCACCCATCGTGTGGTAACCGGAGCCTTAGATTGCATGCGGAAGGCAGCGATGCTTCTCCATCTTCTCCCTTATTTGCAGCCTCACATAAGATGTGTGGGTCCCTGCTCTCCTCCCAAGGGGACCTGGAGGTCCGGCTGGTGTGTGTGCAACAGACCGAGATGGAGACACAGTGAATCATTCAGAGACAGAGACGGAGCACAGTGATCAATCAATCATGTGGTTTTGGACACAATGATGCTCTTCCATCCATGACAGTCACGACCCTTGTGAGTGCCCCCTACGCCCCATCTTTGGACCGTCGGGCCTCTTCCAGTTGGCTTCTGAGTCCTTATGACACGACCCGAGCTATTCCTAATGCTTGTGTGGCTCCTGGTGTGACGAGACTCCTCAGGCTCATTCTCTAAGGTCTCCTGCCCCGACTCGGAGTCAGACTGGAGTTGGGAATGGTGTTTCGAGTCTCTGATCTGGGCACGGGGACAACACTGTCTTTACATTCCAGGGGTTCACTTGGTTTTAGGATTTAGATGGTGTGAGTAGAATGTAATGATTAGCAGACAGTTATTTCTTCTGCCAGTGACACGCGTGTCCCCAAACTCTGGTGGCCGTGTGTGTGTAAAAGAGACATTTAAATATCGATGTCATTCCTTAATGCTAATTATTATAGTCCATTTGGTGATTTTGCCAGCACATTTCTGAAATAATGTTTGGCTATGTTAGTACTAATCTAATTTTTTTCTCTTTAGTGTTTTTTGTTTTTTCCCATACACATCTGCAAATAATCACCACTGGGAATCTTTTATTCAACACACTACCCTGGTTTTTTTAAATTACAAATGCCAAGAACAGTGAATTAAGAAATCTAAAGATTTTATTGTCACACAATATCCCACACTTAACCCCTTTTCAGGGTTTTGTCTCACAAGGCACTGATCAGGAGAATTGCTGATTTAATAGAATCTGGATGTAGTTTCTATCTGGAAACTAAGCCAGGAAAACCTACTCTCACCGTCTTTCCATGGGTGGCTGGTTAAGGGCTGGTGGGAACTGTCCTCCCTCAGAAGGTTCGGGTGGAGGGCGGCTCTTCAGCTTCTTTCCTGCGTGCGCTTCTCACTGAACTAAAGGCAGATTTCTAAGAGAGTTGGTTGTATTTAAACCTTCCCTTTGCTATCCCTGCAAACAGTTCTATTTCCTTTCTGTGCATACATTTAAAGTTTGCTTTCCAAGGGGAGGGGCGAGACCACACCTTTCAGGGTGGGCATTTTCTTGTCCTCTGGGTGTTTGTTCCAAACGAAGGGCAGGATTTCACAGCCCTCGGTGACATACGCCTGTCCAGTGGCTTTTATCACTGTCACATAATTTATCATTGAGCCATAAAATTGCACCATTCTACATTCTAGACTCTACAAATTTGGAAAGCCTTTCCCCCAAATTAGTCCAAATTCAGAATAATAGTTTTGGAAACTTAGCTGTATTTGGAGCAGTGTGAATTTCTAAGTATGCTGTAATAGTGGGTCAGCTGACGGGATGGCCTATTGGGCGCCAGGATCTTGCTGCCCTTCATGATTTGCTTTCGCTTTTATCAGCTGCATGCAGACTTCGGGGAACATGAGTATCACCTCAGCTGTGATGCTGGCAATGTGCTGGCAGGGCCCCAAAGACCGTCCACACCTACATAGACCCGCTGTGTTCTCAGGGCCACTCTGAAGATAGTTGGGATGAGTGCAGAAATTTTCTCAAGGTTGAGAGTGGGATCCGAACCCAGACGACCGGGCTCCAGGAGTCCAGAGCCTTTGTCATCACATGACATTGCGTCCTCTTCTCTGTCAAGTGGATCTTTAGGCGGTGAAATCTCAGGGCTGGGCCAGTGCCCCATTTAATGTTTGACCTCTCTATGTGTCTGCTCCAAGTGGCAATCAGGCTATGAGTCATCACTGTAAATGATGGGGGCCCCCTCTTTATTCTGTAAGATTGTGGACGTAAAGTTGCTTCACCTCTGAGACTCCCCCCATCTGCAAAATGTCCACTGTGGCACCACCTTGAAGGCTTAGTTATTTATTTGTTTCTGTGTTTATTAGTCTTTATTTTATCTTATTTTTTTCCTCATGACAGGTGCACTCCTGAATCCCCATCACCTGTTTTCCCCTCACCCCTTCACCCCCTCCCCTCTGGTGACCATCGGTGTGTTCTCTAGAGTTAAGAGTCTGTTTCTTGGTTTGTCTCTTTTCCCCCCTCTTATGTTCATTTGTTTTGTTCCTTGAATTCCACATGCGTGAAATCATATGATAATTGTCTTTCTCTGACTGGCTTATTTCACTTAGCATAATACCCTCTAGCTCCATCCATGTTGTTGCAAGTGGTAAGATTTCATTCTTTTTGATGGCGGAGTAATATTCCATTGTGTATATACCACATCTTCTTTATCCGTTCATCAGTCGATGGGCATCTGGGCTCTCTCCACAGTTTGGCTATTGCTGATAATGCTGCTATAAACATTGGGGTGCACGTACCACTTCGAATCAATATTTTTGTATCCTTTGAGTAAATACCCAGCAGTGCAAATACCTAGTAGCTCTATTGTTAACTTTTTGAGGAAGCGCCACACTGTTTTCCACTGTGGCTGCACCAGTTTGCATTCCCAGCAACAGCGTAAGAGGGTTCCCCTTTCTCCGCATCCCCACCCACATCTGTTGTTACTGCCTTGAGAGTTTTAAAGAGGTATGTGAGATGCGCTCAGTGAAAGAGTCACATTATATTTTTAAAAGATGCCTGTTTCCCTTTTCCTGCCTCCCCTGTCCGTGGGGGTGTCTCCAGCAGAGCCGAGAAGCAGTCCCCCCCCGGACCCTGGTGTACCCAACAGCATTGGGCTCACCCTACAGACATGTGGGGACCAGGAGCGAGGACTTCCAAACACATGCGAGGCTGCAGGTGACCCACGGCTTGTCTTTACGAGGTGTGGTGGGCCATCGCTAGAAGTGATAAGGAGCAGTGGGTTTGGGACTAGCCCATTTTCCTGTTGCAGGATCGACATGAGGAAGAGCGTGGAGTCAGGGAAACCCCTGGGGTGGCCGGTGCCGCGGTGGATGTAGGGAGAGGTCTGCGGCCCTGATACGCCTCCAGAGTCTCAGACTTTGGTTCAGAACTGGACTCCCCCTTATCTCTCTTGGGGTGGTGCCTTGCCCTCTGGAATTCCAGGGTCCTCTTCCACGTACTTGGTACGGGGCAGTTGCTTAAAGATCCTTGCCAAGGAACTCGTGATGCTAGAAACAACACATAAACTGTAACTGTGCTAAGGTGAGCACTTCCCTCCCCGGCTATACAAAATGTATTTGGATTTATTAAAATCCGTACGTTCGTTAGGTGCTCTAACAAGCACCTGTGCTGGGGACTCTGAGCGGTCCCCTCCCCGATCCATACCTCGCCCCTGCCCTTCCCGGCCTCTCCTCCTCCCCCACCCCATCTCTCAGCCCTCGCCCCTCTGCCCCACCCCTCCCCCATTCTGCCCCTGCCCAGCCCAGACCCCCTTTCCCTTACAACCCCCACCCCCTAGCCCCTGCCCCGCCCTGCCCCTGCCCTCCCCTACCCCTTCTCCTTCCCCCCTCATCCTGCTCCTCCCCCATCCTGCCTGCCCCCACCCTAATTCCCGACCAGCCCCCCTTTTGTATATCAGTTGACTCAAAGTATTTCTACTTTCTTTTGATTTCTTTATTGGCCCCCACCCCAGCCCTGCTCCTGTCCTTCCTCACCCCTGTTCTCCCCTGCCTCTCCCCCACCCTCCCCCATCCACACCCCTCCCCCATCGCTCCCCCACCCTAATTCCCTCCCAACCTCCCTTTCCCCTACACTCCCCTCCAGGCCCTTGCCCCTCCCTGCCCAGGCCTAGGACAGAGGACCCCCCTGAACTATCTATTCCTGCCCTCTGGCTCCCCGGTTGTGTTTGGTTTCTGGGGGACTCAGAGATGATTCCAGAGACAGGGAGGAGAGGACTGGTCTCTCCCTCTCTTCCCCCAATGTCCCCCTGCCCCAGCGCCAGCCCTCTCGGGCTCCCCGCACTGACAGCCCCCTCAGCCCCAGGGTGGGTTCGGCCTCTGCTAGTCGGGGGTGGGGGGGCTCTCATCTTCTGTGGCTTCATGGACCTTCCTGTGGGCTCTTCTGAAAACGCTCACCATGTCCTTCGGTGACCTCAGGGGATGCTCACATATGGAACACTTTCTGTTTACCAGGCACCTGCTAAGCAGGGGGACAGGGAGACCCCTAAGACACAACCTGGACCACAGCTTGTTTGTAAGTGAGGAGGGGAGCCTCAGGACACGTGTCCCTAAAGGAGAGGCACCCCGTGAGAGGACAGAGGGGAGCTGACAGGGCAGGCGCGGGCCTGTGGGACTGGGTAGGGTGGGAGAACGTGGGGACTTCTCCATGGGAGAAGACCCTCCTATCTTTCTTTAGAAGCGGCTCATGATCTCCGCGGGAGACTGCGAAGACTTCACTGGTTTGAAGATGACATACATGACTGAGAGTGCCTTCTGGAAGGATTTTAAGGTCCTGTTCCAGGAGAGTGTCCGTGGGTGGGGGGATCCGGATGGGGGAGAACGGGGTATGGGGAGGTATCCTTCCTGGATATTCACACAGCCTTTAGCTTTCACAGTAACCTGAGAAGATGAAACAAAATGACCTCCTTCCCACACTACAGAAGTAACTGGTATTTAGACGTTACCTATACCCTGAACTATTCTGAGATTGGACTGTTTAAAGATATTGTAGACCATAAAATCACCTAGTGACTTAACATGAACAAATGAAAATTACGGAATAGTCAAAATGTGTGATATTATGAAGAATAGTAGGAGGTGAGACACTTTTGTCTAAAGAGTAGAATGAGGGGCGCTGGGGTGGCTCAGTGGGTTAAGTGTCTGCCTTCGGCTCAGGTCATGATCTCGGGGTCCTGGGATCGAGTCCCAGATCAGGCTCCCTACTCAGCGGGAAGCCTGCTTCTCCCTCTGCTTGTGCTCACTCTCCCTCTCTTTAACAAATAAATAAATAAAATCTTTAAAAAATAATAAAAATAAAAGATGTCTTTATCATAGGTATAACTTACATAAAACCGCACAAATGTTCACGCTACAGCTCCATGAATCTTCATGATGCGAATGCCTCCTTGAAACCCACATCTTGAGCAGGAAATAAGACATAGCACAACCAGAAGCCTTTTCCTCATCACTGACTCTTGGCAAAGATGCATTTCCCTGACTTCCGATCCTATAAAGTAGTCTGACCTGTTGTTGAGCAGGATGTACTGTTCTCACGGCTAATTCCGACTAAACACGACCTCTGTGAGATTCATTCGTGTTGTTATATGTAGCATCCTGGTTACCATTGTCGTGTGGGGCTAAATCACAAATTATCCATGGACGAACATTCAGGATGTTTCTGGTTAGCCTCATGCTGCTAAGGGCATTCTTGCAAATGGTGTCTTAGACGAAGATGCACTCATTCTCTTGAGTTAATGAGGGCAAGACTGCTGCGCCGTAGGTTATGTATATGTTGAAACTTCTTTAGTACACAGCGTGACTAGTTTTCCAAATTAGCTTTATCCATTCATCTCTCATCCCGTTCCTGTCCTGACATCCCTGCCGATGTAGGCGTCATCCAGCTTGTTCATCCTAGACTCTCGCAGGGGTGTGTCCTGCATCACCTGCTGGTTTCATTTTGTGCTTTCGTGATGACTGATGAAGCTGAGTATCTTTAGGAATGTTCATCGACCACGTGGATATCATCTTTTGGGAAGTACCTGTTCAAGTCCTATGCTCATCTCAGAAGTGATTGGCTTTTTCTTATTGGTTTGCAGGGTGTTTTCAGATATTCTTAATATGAATCTGCCATCAGATACAACTTCCCCTTCTCTGTGGCTTGTGTGTTTATGCTACGTGATATATATTGATGAGCAGAAATTTCAGCGGTGCGTTTGTAACATTTCATCATTTGTATGATGATTGCTTAAGATTTTTATAAATATCCTTTATCAGATTTAGAAAGTAACATTCTAGTCTAAGGTTTTTTTGCCAAGAGTTTTGATCATAAATGGTGTGGAATTATGTCAAATACTCTTGCATTTAGATGAATATATATTATTAGGACTTTTTGAATGATGGTAATATTTTACAATCTATATTGATTGATAATTGAATGTTTACATAAATTCCTTTCCCTGGAATAAGCCAAATTTAACATGATGTATTATCATTTTTAAATAGTCAAATTTGTTTATGTGTTTGGCATCTGTATGCATGAAAGTAACCGGTCTATAATTATCAATTCTTATAACATAGTTTTTGGGCTTTGGCTAGTATTAAGATCCGCCTTGCCCTGGAGAGTGAGTTGTGACATTCAGTCGAAAGATGCAGAAGGATTGAGTCGCGCTCACCCTTACAATAAGAAGAAAACTAGCGACAAGTTAGTGACTGTCCATGGATTATCGGGGAATCGGTGTCACAGCGCAGACTAACTTGAAATCCAGCGGCAGGTAACTTCAGGGAGGAATAGGACCACGCATTTGCTGATCTGGGGCAGAAATCGCTGGATGCCGATAAGCCAGCAGAGGCTTCGGCTGGAAATGTGGAATGAGTTGCTATGGGCCCCATGACGGTGAAGTCCCTGGTGGCGGCATTTCTTACAGGCTGAGCTAGTGCTCACATAGGGTACCCTAGCCAGCACTCATGGTGCGGGTAGGGAGGACCTGGAGAACACTCGCCGCAGTGCGGGCTGATCCTAATTCTTCACCCAGACCACAGTGTCCCGGCTCCTCCATGAAACATAATCTGAGTAGTGTACGTACATACACACATCCCAACTAGGCATTTCATATTGAAACTGCTGAGTACCAAAGACAATGTAAAAATCTTAGAGACAAACAGAGGGGGGAAAAGATGCTTTTTTACAAGAAAAAATGATCACGTCTACAAAAGATTTCTTGTAAGCAAGAAGACAGTGAGTGTCAGTTTTGAAGTGGGTGTGTGTACGTCGGGAGGGTTAACTCAGAACCCTATGCCCCACAAAAGTATCCATCAAAGTGGGGAGAAACGCAGTTTTCAGACAAACAAAAACGTGGGAGCTCATTGCCAGCAGACTTACTCTACAAGAAATGTAGAGGACGCTCTTCCGGCAAAAGGGATGTGATTCAGGTTGTGACCGTGTGCTTTAGTTTTGTAGGACGTTAGCCCTTGGGGGGTTTGGGTGAAAGGAATGCGGGGTTTTCCTGAATTATTTCTGAGAACTGTCTGATGCCAAGCAGAAGAGCATGGCATGATGGAAATTGTTGCTGGAGGAATAAAAGAATTAATTCTTACTTTTTAAAGTTAAATATTGAATTCCAGAATGTAATCACAGTATTGGCTTCCTCAGAGCTGTCTTTATCTTAGTCTTCAGATTTGTGATTTGTTAGAGATAGAAAAAGATTCACTCTTTTTCTAGGCTTAAGGGTGCAATTTTATTAAAGATTTCACGTGAAATATTCCTCAGGCTGCGACTGCAGACTCCTGTGCGGGACCTGGGAAGACCTCCGCACCCGCCATCCGCCGTCTGGTGGAGGGTGGGAAGGGAAGACACCTTGCTGTGGGGATGCATTCTGTTTGGGAAAAATCAAAAAGTGCAAATAGGTGGCTTTTGGATCAATGCAAAATGACAGTTTTCTCCTTTTAGGGAAGTTTATGTAAGGAAATTCAACAAAGTAGCCAAGCTCCTTCTTGGAATTTCAATTATTATGAAACACCTTTACTCCAAGGTTAAATTAAAACACAAATCAACAATGAGACTAAAACAGAATTAAAAGTATTAAAAGTAGATAAAAAATTAGGCAGTGAAGCTTCTTTCCAAGACGTGGTTCCTTGTTCCTAAATACAAACATAGGCTTTTTTGTTGTTGTTGTTGAAGATTTTATTTAATTATTTGTCAGAGAGAGAGAGAGAGAGCCCAAGCAGGGGGAGTGGAAGGCAGAGGGAGAAGCAGGCTGTCCACTGAGCAGGGAGCCTGACGCGGGGCTCGATCCCAGGACCCTGGGATCATGACCTGAGCTGAAGGCAGACACTTCACTGACTGAGCCACCCAGGTGTCCCAAAACATAGGCTTTTAATAGATGGGCTTTAGGCTTTTGAACATCCTTAAAAAATGCCACATCTGTGAACAAAAATAACAGAAACGTTGGAAACTTTCCAAAGGAACCGGATTGACCACTTCTTGCCTGAAATATTTTGACTATTTTGTGGTCTTCAGAATCACTCACATCTAAATCACCAGGAAAAAAGACAGCAGAAAGATGCTTTCGTGTTAATTATTATATGTGATATAAATTTACATGTCTTTTTAAATATGCATATCCTATTTTTCTAGCACCATTTGTTGAAAGGACTAGTCTCTTTGCACCTTTATCAAAAATCAGTTTTGCAGGAAAGTGTGGGTGTATTTCTGGAATCTCTTCTGTTGTGCTGATCTAAGTATCTAATTTTATGCCAATACAATGTCATCTTGACTGCTTTAGCTTTATATGTTTTGAAATCAAGTAGTGTAAGTCCTCTAATTTTGTTCTTTTCCAACATTAACCTGACTATCCTAGCTCATTTTTCTTGTTTTATTGCACTGGCTAGAATCACCATTTTGTCCCTAAATTTAGGAAGAAAACATTCAGCCTTTCATGTTTAAATACAATGTTAGTTGTGGCATTCATAAATACCCTTTATCAGGTTCAACAAGGTCTCCTCTATTCCTAGCTTGCTAAGGGTTTTCAGTAGAATTGGATATGGATATTGGGTTTTGTCAAATCTTGTTCTTCTGCATCTAGTCTTTTGTCAAATGTTGTTCTTCTGCATCATTCTAGATGCATCTTTTGCAATTCTGGAACAAATTCCATTTGCTCATAGAAGATTATACTTCTGGTATATTGTTGGACTCAGCTAAAAATTTTGAGAATGTTTGCATTTATGTTCATGAAGTATATTGGTTTCTAGTTTTAATATGGTTTTGTGTATGGGTGTGGTTGTAATTTGTCTGGTTTTGTTATCAGGGTAATGGTATTGTCATAGAATGATTTGGGAAATATTTCCCTCTAATTATATAATGGAGAGTTTGTTTAGAAAGTGTATTGTTTTTCCTTAAGTCTTTGGTAGAAACCATCTGTGGCTGGACTTTCTCTTTGTGGGAATATTTTTAACTGCAGTTTCAGTTTTTACCAAATCTGGAAATACCTATGTCATGTTTACTCTTGAGCGAACGGATGATTTCATCATTCAAGAAATTTGTCCATTTCAGGGGCGCCTGGGTGGCTCAGTTGGTTAAGCGACTGCCTTCGGCTCAGGTCATGATCCTGGAGTCCCGGGATCGAGCCCCAGATCGGGCTCCCTGCTCGGCAGGGAGTCTGCTTCTCCCTCTGACCCTCCCCCCTCTCATGCTCTCTGTATCTCATTCTCTCTCTCAAATAAATAAATAAAATCTTTAAAAAAAAAAAAAAAGAAATTTGTCCATTTCATATAAATCATCAAATTTATTGATATAATTTTTTCATAATATACCTTATTATCCTTTTAACGTCTATAGAATCTGTAATAATGTCACTGTTCTCACTCTTGATATTGGTCATTTGTGTCTTTTCTCTCTCCTGCTTTCTATGTCTCTGTGTCCGCCTCTGTCTCTGTCTCTCTTTCCCCCCCACATCTATGGAAGTGTATTGATATTATTGACTAGTAGGCAGCTGAGTACTTGAGGAGGGCTCTCTGCTGATCTCTGGATTTCCATTTCTGTGCAAGTCTCACTCGTAGGAGGTTCTGTCCCGCAGCCTGTGTGCCCTAACACAGGACTCAAGGGTCAGACCAGTGCTCATCCACATGGGTCTTCTCCCACGGTCTTACCCTCTAGCCAGCCCAATTCTGCACAGTTAATTACTCCAGCCTGAGCAAACTGTCCCCGTCTGGTAAACCAAAGCCTCCCACTGATGTCTTCTTTGTCAATAGTCTGTCATCTATTTTGGGCTCACTGAAGTTTCAGAACTATTATACATTCAGCTTGTCAATTAAAAAAAAACAACAACTTGAGATCTTAACTGGGAATATACTGAATTTACAGGTCCATTTTGGGAGAATGAATACTTTGCCATAATGAATCTCCAGCCCATAAATATAATACACCTCATGTGTTTAGGTTTTCTTTAATGTCTCTCAATACAGTTTAAAATTTCCATATAGACGTATGGCACATATTTATTTTTAGATTTGATTTTTCATGCTATTATAAGACATTGATATTTCAAAATCTACATGTTTGAACTTTAAAAGAGGGTTATTGATTTTTTGTGTGTGTGTGAAAATGATTATTCTGTATCTTTGCTAAACTCTTAAAATTATAATAATTTAACTGTTGGTTGTGTTGATACTTTATCATATGTCAATAAATACATATACTATATATTGCTGTTGTTTTGTCTTCAACCTTTATAACATTTGCTTCTTTTGCTAGGCTATCCAGTATAATACAGAATATGCTACTTTTCTGAATATCAAAAAGTTTCAGGAAGTTTGCTGTGGTTTTTATAAATGCTCTGTTTAAGTCAGGGAAATCCTCTTTTACCATTAATTTGATAAAAGGTTTTTTATCATGAATAGTTGTTGGATTTTTTTGAAATACTTTTCCCATATGACATGAACAACTCATATTAATTTTATCTTGAAATTGTTAATGTGGTGAGTCATATCATTTGGTTTAATCACAAAAAAATGCAACCTGCTACTGGTTGTAAAATTAAACTTGGTTATTATGTCTCTAATGAGCTTGTATAATTTCTTTTGAGTACTATGGTTTATTATCAACATTATGCTAACATTTTTTTCTCTCTTCTCTGGAATATTTTGTGTAATATTAGAAATATTTCTTCACTGAATATTTTTTATTATTTCACTGATGAGGAATGAGCATTTCTTCATTTGAATATTTCTCCATTGAATATTTGTATTTGTTTAACATTGTGTCCAACACTTTTTTTCCATCTATATTTTCAAAGTAATGGATACAAGTTGTTCACAGGATCCATTTCTTGGGATCTTTTTGAAGTCTGCAGGATTTGTAACATTGCCTTCTTTTTTGCTTCGACAAAGGTTATTTGTTGTTTTTCATTGGTTTTCATTTCATTTAACAAAACAAAACAATATTTGGCTATTTATTGAATTATTGTTTCTTTGATCAATAATTTCTCATGTTATCTGTGCTATTTCTTTCCTTCTAATTTCAGGGGGACAGCAAGTTTTTCATTATTTTTCTAATTCCATGACATGAACACTGTCCTTATTTTTAGGCTTCTTTGCCAACACTTGATCTTAAAACCATCGAAGACCCTCAACTTTAGCTGTATCCCACTCACGTAGATGTACTTTTGTTTTCTATTCACTCAGTTCAAAATATTTTCTAGTTCCCATTATGATTTCCTCTTTTATTCACAGATATATTTTTAAAATATTTTATTTATTTATTTGACAGAGATACAGTGAGAGAAGGACCACAAGCAGCGGGAGTGGGAGAGGGAGAAGCAGACTCCCCGCTGAGCAGGGACCCCCCACCCCTCCAGACGCGAGGCTCAATCCCAGGACCCTGGGATCATGACCTGAGCCGAAGGCAGACGCTTAACAACTGAACCACCCAAGGCCCCTTATTCACAGATTTTAAGTGTGTCTTTCCTAATCTCTAAACAGATAACTGTTTTCTAGTCTCTTTTAAATTTTCTTTCTCTATTGTTTTTCCTTTTTTAAAAAATTAATCCCAATATAGTTAACATATAGCATTACTTTAGTTTCAGGTGTACAATATAGTGATTTACGACTTCCAAACATCACCCTGTGCTCATCAGAAGTGTCCTCCTTCATCCCCATCACCTATTTCGCCCATCCCCCACCCACCTCCCCTGTGGTGACCAGCAGTGTGTTCTCTAAGAGTCTGTTTCTTGGTTTGCCCCTCTCTCTCTCTCAATCTCCCCCGGCCCCTGACTCTAGTTTGGGAAGCATGCAATTGCTTTCCATTATGTCAGTGGGCACAACAACTATTTATCATTTATGAAAGTCTAATGAGAATCAATACCTTTAACTTTTTCACTGATAAAACAATAAAACACTTTAGAATATAAATTTCAACACTCCACAAACATGTCATTGGAGTGTACTTTAAGTCTACTTAATGTTTTAAGAGCCAGTTTTTATTTTGTGTCCAATTTTTTGTTTTTCATTTCTTCTTCTGTCTTTGACCTTTCTCTGAGATCATTTTCCTTGTTTCCAAAACATATTTAAGAATTTCTTTAGCGAGGTTTTGTGTGGCAAACTCTCCATTTTTATCTGTCTAAAAAATGCTTTCACTAACATTTCGCTGCTGAGAACAGACCTTGGTGTTCTCTTCATCTCCTCTCTGCACTTAATGGTACCATCCTGGTTCCTTCTCCCCCTGGGCGAGATGTCAGCTCTCATGGAACTTTTCCTGCCTCGAAGGTGTTTTTTTCTTTTGTTCCTGGCCAACTGAGTTACACACTTTCCTCTTTGCCTTTTGTTTTCAGCATTTCCAACATAATGTGTGTATGTGTGAATTTCTTTTACTCTGCAGCTGGGATTCTTGAATGGGTGAAGTGGGGTCTGGTACCAGTTCTGGGATATCCACTACCATAATCACTTCAAAAATTTCCTCTGCCCCATTCACCCCTCCTGGGAGCCTAATTAAATACAGCTCAGGGTGTCCCACTCTGTCCATCTCTATATTCGACAGACTCATTTCTTTCTGTCTTCCACATGTATCTCTCTGTGAGTTGTAGACCCACATTCAGTTTTGCTGGTTATCTCTTCAACTGTGTTTATTGGCTTTCTTTTGTGCTCCTAACTTCAGTTTCAGTATTTTCAGTTCCAGAATTCCTGTTTGGTTCTCTCCCAAATCTGCAATGTCACTTTGTTCTGGTTTCTGGTTCCCATATTAAAAGCTTGGCTTCTATTCTTTTTGTGCATCGTAAGTTGAGCTGTTTTATAATCAGAATCTTTCAATTTTAATATCTTAAATCTGTTCAGTCTGTTTTTGTTCTCTGTCCGCCCCCCCACCCAAGAGTTCTCACTTATGTTTCTTGCTTTCTTGTGTGACAGTTTGCCTTTTGCTCTTTTGTAGACATTGATCATGTAAATGTTTGTAGGAATAGTTGGATCTCAGGGTCATGTTTTTATCCTCTTGTAGAGATTTTGTTCTTTGCTTCTTCCAGGGGCCTGAGGCAAACTTACTAGTTTTCCAAGTTAGAGATTTCCCAGTTTTATGAAAGCAGGTTGTAGGGCTGTGTGTTGACTTGTTTACTCTCGATTTCCCTTAGAAAAAGATACAGGCCCTTCAGCATGCCCTGGAAGGGAAGTCGTCTTCATCAGGTAGACCCAGTCTTTACCTTCCTGAGCATAGGCAGGCAGCACTCTACAACCTTGCTGCTCAGCCGAAGCCCTGAGGGCCATCGGGGACTTGGGCATTGAGCTTATCCCTCTGGGGTCTGCAGCTAGGTTTTAGATCAGTCATTTATGCCTGTCATGCTGGAGTTTTGTTGCTGTTGAGAAGATTATGTGCATATACACACCCCACCTCTGTGAAGTTGTGTATTTGTCCTCAGTAGGGGGAGGAATGCGAGTAACTTACTCCACTCCTGGAGCATGCAGAAGGACTGTAAACTGAAGAGAGTCCCCAGGTTCTCCTTAAATTGACATTGTTCTGTGTGTTCTAGGAGTGGAATCATAGGGAGCTCAGAGCACACAACTCTACGACTTCTGCCCTTCCACCCTGCAAACTGTTCCAGTGAGTGCTTCATGTGAGAGTAGGTGGAAGGAGAGCATCTGAGTTTAGATTTAAAGAATTTTTAGTGCAGCTATGAAGAGATGGACCTTTAGGGTGCCAACTGGACAAACAACTCTTTTTAAAGCAATCTGTGATCTCTTTTGAGTGGAAATGGGTATCTTGACTTCACCATCTCCCACTCCTACTAAAATAACATAAGGAGGCTAAATCAAAGAAGTTTAACCAAAATATGGATATTAAATTAGAAGTTTTGCCTCAAATTTAATTAGTGTACCTAATGGAGTTTTGTACAGAAAACTGTGGAGGATATTAATCTAGCATTTGGAAGCAATTACTACATCTTACCAAATTATGTTTTATTAGATCTTTCTTTCTTTCTTCTTTCTTTCTTTCTTCCTTCCTTCCTTCCTTCCTTCCTTCCTTCCTTCCTTCCTTCCTTTCTTTCTTTCTTTCTTTCTTTCTTTCTTTCTTTCTTTCTTTCTTTCTTCTTTCTTCTTTCACAAAGAGTGGGAATTCAAAGGTAAAAAAAATACTAGGAATTTTTTTCCCCCAGAGTTTCCAAAAGGTTAGTGATCAAGGGCAATGTGATATGTAAATTCTGTTCAGCCACAATATTCCAGGAAGTCCCACTTCAGAAGGGCCAGAGGGTAAGTGATGCTGGCTCCAATCTGAGTTTCTGGTGATTCATTGGGGATCTTCATCATCTGCCTTGATGAGCTTTGAAGAAAAGGAAATGGAGTTTGTAGTGCACCCACATTTGAGGGGTTTTCTGAGAAGACTCATGCACAGATACGCACTCCAGGGGAACTACAGTTTCCTTCATCCTAGGAAGGAATAAGAAATAAACCATTCTTCAAGAGGGCAGCACAGACACCTGCCTGTCTTGACCTTCCTAGTACTCTTTTTTGTGACCTTTATTTAGACATTTGATACTTTTGATGCTTTCACAAATGGTGCTTTCTTGTTTAGTTTTCAAATACTGTTTGCTTTCAGAAAAAATACAATTTTGATGTTAAACTCTTTCTGCAAAATTTGCTACCTTGCTTATTAATTCTTAGAATTGAACTGCAGGTTTTTCAGATTTTCTAAATGTACAACTTTAATGCCTGAAAATGGTGAGTATTTTAGTTCATTCCTGACAATTTTTATATCTTTCATTATTTTATCCTGTCTTATTGCACAGGAAAGGTGCTCCAAAATACAGCTAGCATCCTGCCAAAGGAAAATCGTAAACATATTTCATAGTACATGCAACGTTAGCTCTAGGTGTTAATGAATCATTTATCATATAAAGGACTTTCTGTTGGCTAAGAGTATTTGTTTTCTTTTAATTAAAAAATGGGTGTTAAATTGTATCATTTGCTTTCTATGCATCACTGGAGATGACATTATTTCCTTAAATCTGTTATTTTGGTAGATCATATTGATTGATTTTATAATGTTAAAATAATCTTACATTCATCAAATAAATCTATCTTGCTCATTTTTTTGTCCTTTATATTAAGGAACCAGTATTTTTAGATATTTATTTATATTTTATGTCTATTCACATGAAGGGACTAACCTGTAGTTGACCCTAATCATAAGATCATTTCATTTTTGGTATCAAAGTTATGTCTATCTCATAAAATGTTTGAGAATTGTCCCATATTTTCCTATTCTGTGTAAGAGTTTACATAAGGATTAGTGTTACTTCTCCTTTAAATATGTGATAAATTTTCCTAGTGACACCAGGTACTTTGATTTTTAGAAAATATTCTAATTACTGATATATATACATATATATCAATATATATTATATATATAATTACTATTATATATTTAGAGATATATTTCTTGTTGCATCATGTTTTAATAATTATATTTTTCTTGTCCTTGTCCACTTCATTTAGGTATTTAAAATCACTGACATATTTGTTCACGACAGCTTATCAGACTTTTAGTCTCCACAGTATTTGTGCTGTTAGCCTGAGATGGTTATCTTCAGTTTTCCTTTTTTTTTTTTTTTAATAAAACTCACCAAGGATTATTAACTTATTTTTTAAAAGCATGACAATTTATTTTATTGGTCATTTCTATTGTTAGTTTTTTATTTCAGTAATTTCTATTCTTAAGCTTATTATTTCCATCCTTCAATACTGCTATTCCTTTCTATTATACTATGATTTAAGCTTTTATCCTTTCTAAATTTATGCATTTCCCTTAAACACAGCTTTAGCTGCTTCTCATAAATTTTATGGGGCATTTTGTATATCAGTTGACTCAAAGTATTTCTACTTTCTTTTGATTTCTTTATTGGTCTCTATGATATTTCAAAACTATATTTCCCAATTTCCAAACATACAGCCATTTTCCTAGTTTTTATTTTTTAATTACAAATTTATAACTGCATTGTATTAAGGTCAGAGACACAGTCTGTTTGATGTAATCCTTTGAAGTTTGTTGAAAATTGCTTTATAGACCAGTTGTTGGTCAATTCCTAAGATGTTTCACATATGCTTGATAAAATGTGCATGAGACATCCTATATATGTGCAATAGGTAACACATGCTATTTATTCAAATATACTTTATCATGATTGCCTTCTTTGGTGTTACAGCTCAGAGTCATTAAGACAAGTGTGTTAAGATCTTCCAGTCTGGTTCTGTGGGGTTGTGGGTTGTAGTACATTCACCTTGAACCCTTTGGCCTTGAAAGCTGACTGAAGAGTGCTAGTTGTTTTTTTTGTGTGTGTGTGTGTTTGTTTTCATAGATCTCTGGGGACATTCTGGGTGGATATTGATGTCATCTGCTGTGGGGACATTTTATTCCTTCCCTTCCCATCTGGATACTTTTATTTCCATTTCTGAGCTTACTGCACTGGTTGCACTGAGAGTGGAGGTCCTTGCCTTGTTCTGAACCTTGATGTAAAGTCGGTGAGTCTCATGAGTCGGGCTCCTCAGAGCAGCGTGCCAGCTACTGTGGAACCTCATTCCCCTGAGACTGGGGGCAAGCAGTGACGGGGGCTTTATGAAGCTGTCGTGAGAGATATGGCATAAGTCTTGTTGAATAAAATAACTGAAGATCTTGTGAAGGTTCGGAAGAGTCTGAAGGCTAAGTGTCCCTGAGGGAGGAGGGGTCCAGCGTCTGGAGGTGGACAGTAATGCATAAAACTACAACATAGCACTCCATTTTCCCATGGAGGGATTGATTTTGCTCTCATCAAATAACCTTGTGTTTGGGGGATTTTTGGTGTGATTTTGCTCTCATCAAATGACCTTGTGTTTCAGCATAACATTATTACACTCCTCAAAGTATCACACCCGAATTTCAACGTTTGCTTATCAGGTTAGGGTACACTTTTACTTTGAAGATTACTGTGTAGAAATGTGGGATGTGTGTGTGTGTGTTTTAAATAAAGGGCTTTATCTTAATCATTTAAGTCGCTTTTTTAGTTGCAGGTATATGCATAGCAAAAATCAAACAGGCTGTAGCAACGATACGTGCTGCATTGCTAAAATCCTCCAGGGGATTTGGTGCTGGGATTAGGCTCCAGCGCTGCCTGTGGTTCTGCTGGGTCTTCTCTGTGTTGGCTCTGTCTTCTGCGGAAGTGAATGGCGTCAACATCTCCAGGAGGCGCGATCAGCCCAGCAGGGGGTAGGGCAAGGACTGTGTGACACACACCGCCGTCTGCCCAGGTGCTGTCCTCCAGTCCTTCCTTACACCGCTCTGCTCTAGCTTCAGGAGCAATGTGTGCAGCTACCAAAATACACGAGTTTGTTCTTCTACTTCAAGATTTCTGTGAACATTCTGCCTTTACATTTCCATATGGGTTTTTAGGGTCAACATGCCAATTTCCACTAAAAATACCAGCTGGGATTCCTGTCGGGGATGGTGCATAGATCTTTTGCATTTAATTTACTTGCTGCTCTAGCTGTGTTTGTCTATCATCTTTCCCTCCTCCTTTGCGGTGGAGCGAGAGGTTACAGGTTACAAAGGGAAGGTACGATACAAATGGTTACTTTCTCATCCTCTGGTGCTCTTAGAGACTTGGAATTCTCTGCTGGCTTTAGGGATCCCGGTTTGAAGCTCTCAGTGCTGCTGGGAGCGTTTGTCCCCAGCATTTGTACCAGCGTATGCTCCTGTCCTGCTGCTCTGAGAAGTCAGCCCTACATCCATTCCCTGCCATCTGAAATTTAATATGTCCTTTATGTCTCTGGCTGCTTTGACATGTTTTCTTTGCTTTTGATTTTTAAGAGTTTGTTGTAGTTATGGTTTTTTTTATTATGTTATGTTAGTCACCATACATTACATCATTACTTTTTGATGTAGTGTTCCATGATTCATTGTTTGTGTATAACACCCAGTGCTCCATGCAGTACATGCCCTCCTTAATGCCCATCACTGGGCTAACCCATCCTCCCACCCCCCTCCCTTCTAAAACCATCAGTTTGTTTCCTGGAGTCCATAGTCTCTCATGGTTCGTCTTCCCCTCTGACTCCCCCTCCATCATTTTTCCCTTCCTTCTCCTAATGTCCTCCATGCTATTCCTTATGTTCCACAAATAAGTGAAACCATATGATAATGGACTTTCTCTGCTTGACTTATTTCACTTAGCATAATTCCCTCCAGTCTCATCCATGTTGATGCAAAAGTTGGGTATTCATCCTTTCTGATGGCTGAGTAATATTCCATTGTATATATGGACCACATCTTCTTTATACAGTCATGTGTTGAAGGGCATCTCGGCTCCTTCCACAGTTTGGCTATTGTGGACATTGCAGCTATGAACACTGGGGGGGTGCAGGTGCCCCTTCTTTTCACTGCATCTGTATTTTTTTGGGTAAATACCCAGTAGTGCAATTGCTGGGTCATAGGGTAGCTCTATTTTTAACGTCTTCAGGACCCTCCATACTGTTTTCCAGAGTGGCTGCACCAGCTTGCATTCCCACCAACAGTGTAAGAGGGTTCCCCTTTCTCCGCATCCTCACCAACATGTGTCGTTTCCTGACTTGTTAATTTTAGCCATTCCGACAGGTGTGAGGTGGTATCTCATTGTGGTTTTAATTTGTATTTCCCTGATGCTGAGTGATACGGAGCCCTTTTTCAAGTGTCTGTTGGCCATTTGGATGTCTTCTTTGGAGAAATGTCTGTTCATGTCTTCTGGGGCTCAGGAGCATCTTGAAAGAGTTTCTAATGGCCAAAACTCAAATAATTTCAGCAACAAAGAAAATTATGAAATTATCGGATAACTGAATGAGTAAAATAAATATTCATGAATTCCTACTAATATAAACAAATGATTAAATAAGCAAACGGGGAAAAGTGGGTGAATCATCCATGCAGAAGGATTCTACACAGCTGATGCAGAAGAAATGAAGAAAGCCCCAGTCCCTGTGAGCACATGGCAGGAATAGGCATGAGCCACAAAGCAAGGCTGAGATTAGTGCCTGGTTTTTAAGGAGGGAAAGAACAGTTGCATTGCCTCAAAGTATCTTCCCCCACATGTTTATAATTCCTGGGGTAGTTTTGCGATATCTCCACAAACACACACTCAAGTCCCTTCCACGAGGGTTCTAAACATCCTCCCAATGGCCGGAGAATGGCCTCAGAGAGGTGCAGAGCTGGAGCTCAGAAGAGCTGGGGACCTGGGCTGGGCACGGAGGGAAACAGAGGGCACCTGGTGGAGAGGGGCTGTGTGTGACCCGGGACTCGGGGTGGGTGTGGGACAGTAAGTCAGAGTGGGGCAAACATGATGCCAATAGTGTGAGCAAAGAGAGGGGAAGGCAGTTTGCACCAGCCATGACAAGAATTCGACTAGAGCAAGAACAGACGGAGGGGAATGCATAGTAGAAGGTGAGTGTGGGAGGTGGACGTAGAGGCTGAAGGGTGTTAGAGCCCCTCCCTCATTAGGGGAGCAATAGGGAGCCACGGGAGGCTCTAGAGCAGGACTGGCCAGGTTGGGGCTCAGAAACGTTCTTCTGGTCATGGGGTTTTTCTCTGAGTGAGGTGGGTGCCATGCCAGGCTTGGACTGGTTCTGTTCCATGTTTAACCAGAACACTTGGGCTCATGCTGGGAATGGCTCACAGGGCAGCTGGGCCAGCGTAGAGTGTCGGGTGAGAGATGGTTTCGGTAACACAGGTGAGAAATGGTACTGTGTGGCCAGGGATTCCTGAGCCAGAGGGGACACACTGCATCTGACTCACCTCATCTGGATTATCCACCTAAGATGAGAGTATGATTGTGCATTCTCACCTTGCTTAAAACCGTCTGATGATCCAGTAGAAAGGGGAAGGTCCACATATCTCCACGCTTCAAGATCTCCCATTGATGTCCTATCTCCAGTCCAATCTTCCATCTTTTCCCAGAATTAAGTCCTGGGGTCCACCCTTGCCAACAGCCCTGCGGGGCTCTCTGTGCATTGCCTTGGGCTGTCCTTCTCCCCTTGCTGGCAGGCTCTCAACCTTCGAGGATCTGTTCTTTGCCCCAGCAGAGTCAGGTGCCTGCCCTCCATCCTGGAGCAGAGGCATTTCAAGAGCCGCACTCCCCAGAGCAGGGCTCCTCACATCCCCACGCTGAGCTGCCCCTTACCTGTCCTCCTCCAGACGTGAGCCCTGCTGAGAAACACGGTCCAAGTCTTTGATGCTAAATGGTTTCCTGGATTATGAAAGACCACACACAAAGGTCTATGGACAGACATGACTCCTGCGTCAGGGCAGGACGATTTTTACCTTCAGCTGCCCTCCAGGCTTCTTCATTCTATGTCATAGCAATGTAACCCACGAAGGTGATGTCCATAAACTATTTCATTTGATCTGCTGTTCTTTTTTTTTTTTTTAAGAAAGGGTTTTTTTTTTAACTTTTTTTTTTTTTTTAAGATTTTATTTATTTGCGAGAGAGAGAATGAGAGACAGAGAGCATGAGAGGGAGGAGGGTCAGAGGGAGCAGCAGACTCCTCGCCGAGCAGGGAGCCCGATGTGGGACTCGATCCCGGGACTCCAGGATCATGACCTGAGCCGAAGGCAGTCGCTTAACCAGCTGAGCCACCCAGGCGCCCTGCTGTTCTTGTGTGTATTCTAATAGCTCACGTCTGTTGTAGTCCCGGACAGGTTGTTTCTGATGAAGGCCTCGCACTCAGCAAGAAGTAGGGGCAGACTCCAGACCCTGCCGTCCGTCTGACTGCAGGACCCGTGGAGTAGGACAGGTTCACACAGACCACACGTGGCTGGAAGGCAGCCCTTCTTCTTTACACACCTGAGGTTGCAGAGATCCTATGGAATAACTGGTTTACCCCTGATACTCTGCAGAAACCAACTCTTCAGTGGCCCCAACGCACGTCGGGGACCCTGGTGACAGGGAGCCCCTGCCTCGTGGTGCCGAGCGCCCAGAGCATGAGCAGCTGGTGCTGTCCTTCACAGTCTGCTGCCCACTGACTAATCGTCCTGATCTTCCTGGAAAAGCCTAGCCCCCCTACCTTTGAATGGGTGATAATCCTTCTAAAATGACAGGCAGGGAAGTTTTGAAATTTAAAAGTGACTGGGTCTTGGACTTCTCCATAGCTTTACCCATGGTAGATGACACACGTTTTAAGCTCTTTATCATTAACTTGGGACAAGTTCATTCTTCTGGTCCAGTATTAATGAATGACACCCCACTGGAGACCCTGTATTCTCCAGATAGGGCTACCCTGACCCCTTCTCTTCACTAAGTCCCCACGTCTCAGCTCTCCTTCAAGGGGAATGCCCCAGGAGCTGTCCCGGCCACCACTTACGGGGCTCCCTAGCCACTCTGTCAGGATGAGCGAGCCCCCCTCACCCCGTGACTGCGTTCAGTCTTCACGCTCTGTCCTTCTCTGGCTTCTTCCCCACTGGCTGGCCCATGGGGTCCCCCGGCTGTAGACTCGCTGGCCCTTCACTGCCCCTGGAGCGCCTGGCTCCGCTGTCCTGGGCCGTGTGCACTCTCCCCAGGTGTGGGCATGGTCAGCTCTGTCACCGGGTTTTACTCTTGCCCCAGTGAGGTGGAAACCCTTGCTTCCCAGTGAGGCCTCCCTGGCATCCCTCGCTGCCCCACACGGCTCAGACCCGGGGACCCGTCTCCATTCCACCTACATAGCCCTCCTGTCCGTGAATAGGTGCAGGGCACTGTGTTTCCCAGCACTGCTGGCCTCTGAGCTCCTGCACAGTCTCAGCAAACACAGTGGTGCTGCCCGTGTGGTCCCCTGAGAGCCCAGTGCCCCAGCCTGGGGCAGGTCCTGGACAGGTGGATGACCGTGCCTGGAAGTGGGGGCCGGGAGGGGCTGGTCTGCAGGCTGGGAGAGCGGAAAGGAGCCGAGTGACGTAGAAGAGCTTCCTAAACTGTAACCAGTTCAAGGAGCGAGAGCCTTACTGCACATAAGTCCTCACGTGTGGTGCAGGAGCCTGGACGGAGGGCAGGACCCGAGCCATCCTGACATCACCTTCCCCACATGGCAGCGAGGTCCTTGTGTTGGTCAAGACCCTCCTTACATCTTGTGTTTCTGGCATCATGGAAACTTCCTGGGAAAAAAGGCGGAGAGAAATTGTGCAACAAAGAGTTGAGAATTGACGTGCTTCTGCGCACTGGATCATCAATGTTTTAAATGGATACAGCAAACTCCAGATGCATTTTAATCAAACTCAAGACAGAGTACAAAAAATATTGATGCAATCAGATAATCAAATGGCTCCTTGGAAAATCAACTGGTCTTTAAAATAGCAGAGGAAAAAGGACCCGTGGTAACCGTGCACGCTGGTGATTCAGGCTCTTGTTTATTTTTAAGGCACTTCTAGAATTCCTTTCTGCTTTGTGCCCCAAGGAGAGGAAAATGTCGTGGCGTGCAATATTGTAGGGACCAGCGTGCTTTCTACAGGGTCCTCACTGGCGTCACCCATGTGTCTGGTCCCTAAGACCTGGGCCCTGTTGAGAGTAGAGGGCGTCTCCTGGCCCGAGAGGCTCTCCGATGGCATCTGCACCTGCTTCTCTCCATCAACAAGAGAGCAGTTGACTTTGTCATTCAAGCTAGAGTTCACAATCACAAGTTGTCTGTAGGAATGCACTCAGCTTTAAAACCTTTCCAGAACACTGTATATTTCAGAGGCTGGTTTCCATTCTAAAATTCCAAACCACACACGCATCCCCCTCTCTGCCCCCCAATTCCAAATCACTGACTCATTGCTTTCTTGCTCTGGAGGGATTTGAGTGGACCCTTTGAGAAATAAACAATAGAGATGCTTGAACCCTGAGGAGGGCTTGCTTGCAATAGCAAATGCAAATGCAAATTTATTTCAATAGGTAACAGCAATGGGAAGGTGGGGGGCGGAGGCGGGGTCCCATGCACTGCCCCAGAAAGTGCAGATTGGATCCCAAGTCACAGCCTTAGGACAGATCAGTTCATGATGTACTAGCATCTCAGAATAATTTCTATTCCCACAGAATCAACTCTGACAAAGTCCAAGTCTTTCCTCCTTCTGAAAATCGGCAGGCAACTCAATATAATTTTGAATGTTGTGTATGGCAGGTACACAGTTAGGACGGTGGCCTCCTCTTCTTGTGATTGAAATCTGAGCGCCTGGATCTTGAATTCCACCTCGGGAGCTCCTGCTGCCCGAGCGGATTCGCGTCCCTTCGCTGACGTGGTGGCTGAGCTCTCTGGCAATGTGAGCTGTGGGTCAGAGGGCCCAGAAACAAGACACTTTCCCCCAAAATGTGCACTCCCTAGGTGCCTAATTGCGTTGTTAAAAAGCACCAAGAAGGCTTAATTCGTTGCTAAGGGAAAGTCTAAGCACCCCGAGAGGAGGCGCTGGCTGGACGGCATTCACGCCATTTATGGAAAAGGAAGAGCGACCCCCCGCGTCCCCTTCCTGCACAGCCGGGCCACCCTCAGGACCAGCTCTGGTCCCGCCTGTCCCACCATTTCCCCAGATCGTGGAGCAGCTGTGCTGGTCCCTGTCCCCCAGAACCTTCCCCAGGCCCTCGTGTGGCCGGCCCCCCCACCCTGCACTGCAGTCCACTCAGGTGTCTCCCCATAGGGGAGGTGATGAGACGTGCTGTCCCCGTGCTTCGGGCCACCCCTGCCCCTCATCTTCTTTCTTGGTTCATCGGCCTTGCTCCCTGTGAACGGGACCGTCCGTCTACTTGGAGATCACATCCTCCTCCCTCCCCACGTTCAACAAGAATGGGAGGGTCTTTGCTTTGTCACTAACACAGCCCAGCAGACTCGGTGACGCCTTGTGGGCACCCGTCCCTGACAAGTGTCTCCTTCCCTCACTCGTGATGTTCTGCTTCTCGTGTGGCCCTGGGACCGACCCGCAGAGAGGGAAAGCGCCAGCGGATTCCACGCCTTCTCACTGTGTGAGGCTCGGCATGAGCAGGACAGCCCCTCGCGCGGGCAGAGGGCCCGCTGGGTTCCATGCCGGCTTTGACTCAGGACCAACATTTGCTGCATCCACAGGGTAGCCACACCGGGGACGTCGGGACTTAAGGACCCTCGGGCTCCATTCCTACTATGTGGGCTGCCCCTGTGACGGCTGATGGGCAGGCGGGCAGCACACCCATTCCTTCTGCTTGCGCCGTGTGCCCCGAGCCCAGCGTCTAACAGAGGCTTGGGTGTTTTAGCCTGATGCAGCCTCGGCAGGGGAGAAGGTGGAAACATCCAGGCCATCGCGATCCCAGAGGGCAGGTTCCTCTTTCCAGCGTGGAAAATGACGAGCTCTAGTTCTTAGAACAATAGAGCATCTGAGGGCAAGGGAACTGCCCTTGCTCTCCCGGGGGTCTGGCAGCCCGGGGACACCTGCTGTCTGCAGGACAGGTGTGCGGATGAGCAGATGTAGCCCACCTCCCGAGACACACCCACAAAGGAACACAGACAGTGGGACATTCAGGACGGAAACTCTCCTGAACGAACTCCTTCAAGCTGATGATGTGCAGAAGGATAAACATCATCTTGCTGTTGGCTTTTTTATAGAAAGCTTTCCAATAGTCCAAGGGTGCTAAGCTGTTGGGGAAACTCCTAGTGGTTTTATTTATTAAGGAAGACAACCGATCATCATTATTCATGGGTTCCACATTTGTGAGTTCACCTGCTCAAGAAAATCTATTTGTAGCCCCAAAGTCAACACAGAGCTTCCAAAGTCATCTGTGGACGCGCCCAGAGGGCAAGAGACTTGAGTGGCTGGAGCTCGCAGCTGGGTTGGGCCCGGTGGTGCTCTGCTTTCTGGCTCAGCTGCTAACCGGGGTCCTTCACCTGGTGTGATTAGTAGCACAGTTTCCGGAGTTTTTTAGAAATTTATGATTTTGCTGTTTAAAATGGCCCCAGGCACAGTGCCCCGGTGCCGTCTGGGAGGCCACGGCGGGTGGGAGGTAGGGGCCGGAGGCCGTAGGCTCAGGGTCAATGAATCCACAACATGTATTAAATAAGGATTTTTACATGGAAACATAAACAAGGTCATGCATTGATGGGTTGATGAGAATGCTGTGACCCGAAGCCCGCAGGTCCCTGAGTCCACATTTCCCTGGAGCGACAGCTCAGGGTTCATGGACAGTGGTGTGTAGACTACGGAGCACGGTGCAGCGAGCTGGAGACCGGACCCTCTCAGTCCCCCTCTCTCTCTCTGATCTATCTATACCTATAATGTAATACATTAACATATATAATAATATAATATATACATACTTTTTTTTAAACAGGTGTTTATAATTTTTCTCATTTAACGAACCTACCCACAAGATATGTGCTATTTCTTGTCACCAAGTACAGTGTCTGAAAATCTAAGGAAATCACCTGGGGCCACACTTCCAACCAGTGACGATATGATGGCCACACGTGGAAGAAAAGATCTGAGGCCAGAGTGTCATGGTCTCCAATGGTTTAGCGAGAGAGGCAGAGAGGAACGGGTGGATACAGATGGGGGAGGCATGGATTCATATTGCAGACAGACGGACAGACGGACTATGTGATGCTCAGCACAGCAGTGTGGCTAGGGGAGCCCTGTGCTTCTAGTAAATCTCGAGTCCCAGGGCCAGTCCCTGTTTGGTGCAGCCCACACCCCACTAGGCTGTGAGGCTCCGAGGGAAGGGAGCGGGTCTGTCCCCCTCACGCATTCGCCGGGGCTACCCCAGGGCCCAGCACAGCGGCGCTCTCGATAAACACACACTCATGCACACTGGCACATGCATTTGCATGCGGATGCACATGAGAAGTCGTCGTGGGTGGGCGGGGAGGGTCCTGCACGCTCTGCCCCTCCCGTGCCCAGGCTCTCCACCTTGCCAGCCCCCAGGGGACCCTGCGGGGTGTCATGGAACTAACTTTTTCGGTGGTAGGAAACTTGACCATCCCACTCTGTTGAAGAGCTGAACCATTTTCAGACGTTAAGTGAGACAAATGCTCTTACGAGGGCTCCGGGGGAGGAGATGCGCACCACGGCGGCGGCCAGACCCTCCCTCGCCTGGCGGACACTGATCTGCCAGCGCATGTGGGGGCGCGAGGGGCAGTGGGAGAGGTGTCTGCGGGCCCAGCTGCGGCCGCGCAGTGCCGTCCGCACCCAGCTGCAGGCTTCAGGGAAGCTGGGTGGGTTCCTGGACCCTGTGACTCACTGTCCCCACCTGCGAGTGGGCACAGTGGTGCACCCGTCTCCCAGGTTGTGGTGGAAGCTGAGCGCGTGAGGACGTGCAAACACACGGGGCTGCCCGTTCCAGGGGAGTGCTACTCTGAGCGAAGTCTGGTTTTGGTTAGGAGGAGGTGTCAGCCCCCCTACATCCAAGATGAGATGCAGTGTTTATGCTGACACCGTAAATGACACCAAGGGAAGCTTGAGTTTTAGAGGTTGGACCAGACGATGGCTGGCAGACCTCCGAGCGAGAAGGGAGAAATGAAAGGCTCTATTTTGCTCTGAGAACGTCAAGGTAATATCCATCATCTTCATCCAAGTAAAATCTTCAGCTCAAAAAGAAACCCACTTAGAAAATGTGTTTTTAATATTATCCATGTGATTTAGTATGACAACAAATCGTGTGATCTTCCAAAGTCCAAGACCAAAGGGAAAGATTTAGAAACAAATCATATTTTTTAACTTTCTGAAGATCGTAACCATTTAAAGGCTTTAAAGAAAGTAGATATTAAGGGAAGGGCCAGGCTTATTTCATTTTTAGAAGATTTTTTTTTAAATGATCATGAAGTTAAACTGCTCTTTATTCGAACAGATTGAAGCAATTATGTTTATGGTTCTATGAGTGACCATTTTAAGACTCAGTGACAATCATGAGGCTATAGAATTTCCTGGTTCGTGAAATCACTGGTGACGTCGGAGGCTTGTTTTCTCTCTCTGAACAAGGGGAAGGAGAGTCGTCGGTAGTGAACTGGACGCCAGGCGTCCGGTGGGCAGAGGGCAGGCTCTGACCTTGTCCACAGTCACAGCATGAAGAGATGTACTTCCCAGGACGCCTTCCCGAGGCCGGTGGCCTTCCTTGTGCCTCCCACTGTCGCCTCCGTCCAAGCCCGAGTCACCTCCTCCAACAACGCGCCCTTCCCATTCACGGAGACCAGGCTTCTGACGGTGACCCCGGGGGCGGTGGCCAGCTTACACACCACGGCCCACAGACGACTGGGGACCGTCTTGTTTTAATCCCCCTTCTGTTTCCTTCACTTTCTCCCATGTCTCGTGTTATTTTATACTTCCTATGACTTCGTTTATAAAAAGTCATTTGTCTTCATGTGGAAAAATACAACCTGGAGGTTCCTGAGTTTAAACCTCAGGTCCACAATTATTCTGGGCATCTGTTGGAAAAGGAGGAAAGCATGACTGAGTTTTAGTCATCGTGTGCGAGAAACATCCAAGATACAGGAAGGTACGTCAGGAAAATCCTCAAATCTCTGACCCTCATGATGGTGGGAGGAGGTTTGTAGGAGACTGGACTGGGCAGCTGGTGGAAAAATCAGGAGGGGACCCTGTGAAGAGTGGCTGTGTGGTGACCCTGCGGTCAGGGCGGGTGAGGGACAGCAAGATGGCGTGTGTGTGTGGGAGGGTGGGGGCAGAACCAGAACCAAGAGTGAGCGAAGGAAGGGGAAAGGAGTCTGCTCAGACAATGGGGAGGAGGCAGTTCCATCGGAGCAAGAATGCACGGGAGGAAATGCCGTGGGAGGTGGATGGAGAGTCTGAAGGGTTGGCAAGAGTGCTCCCTAAGTAGGGGAGCAATAGGGAGACACGGAAGGCTCTGGAGTAGTGGAGGACCAGGTCAGAGCTCAGAGAAGCCTCTCTGGTGGATGAATGTGGAATGCACAGTCCACATAGTGGAATAGTGGGAGACTCTAGGAAACCACTGCATCCTCAGGGAGCACTGAGTGCGGGGCGTGTAGGGCTTCCAAGACAAATGTGGTCCAATGACATCACTTGGTACCACCAATGACCATGGTGTCAGAGAGCTCTGAGCCTGTTAACCTGAAATCCGCGCTCAGCAGGACAGGCAGTAAGCTGCAGGGTCTGAAATTTTCAGGCCAGTTCCTGAAAATTAAAAAAACAAACTATTAGGATTTCATCAAAATAAAAAACTTCTGCACAGTGAAGGAAATCATCAACAAAATAAAAATGCAACCTACTGAATGGGAAAAGAGACTTGCAAATAATGTATCCAAAAGAAGGTTAATATCCTCTCCCCTTTCTCCCCTAATTCAAAATGGGGCCCCAAGAGATAGTCACAACCTAAAGAAGCTTTCACATCTCTGCTGGAATCAGGATGCGCACCCTCACTACTGACCTCACCTAAGTGATTTAGAAGGAGAGTCATGCAACACAATTCTATAGAATACTATTATTTCCAAAGTCTTTATTATGGAAGAACACCGAAGTGAATTATGGCATTCATTTCACGTAAATAGCATGTTGACGATGAAATTATTACTGTGTCCAAATCAATTGAGCTACAGAGAGAAGCCACAGAATATATTAGGAAGTTGGTTTATGAAAATAGCAGGGAGAGGATGAATTATTATATGATTGTTGGAACAACTGGTTAGGTGTTTAGGTCAAAAAGCTAGCTTTCCGTCCCTCTCATTATATGGATATGTTCGGTGTGGCTCAAAGATGGGAATGGCTAAGATGGGAACGGCTAAGATGGGAATGGCTAAGAAAAATGGCCCCAAAATACTACAGAAAACATGGCATACGACATCGTACAAAGGGAGAGATGCAACTCAGCAATAAATATAAAACATAACCAGATAAAACAGAAACATGACCTACCAGAGTGATAAGATTAAAACCTCCAAAGAACAGCCTTATTTTTAACGTCAGGCGGACGTGATCGGACAGCAGGTGTGGTGCAGAGTAAAACTGGTGGAAATTTACTGTGGGCACTTAGAACGTGCGCAGGTTCTCCCTGTGTCTGAGTGGCTGGTCTACCGGACCCAGGCATGCAGTCCGATGCCGACACAGGGGTCACCATGAAGGCATTTTGTAGGTACGGCAAACGTAGGATATTCTTCAACTTTAGGTAAAGCAGATTACCCTTCATCCAATCAATTTAAGGGCTTAAGAGCAAAAACTGAGTTTCGTGGAGAAGAAGATAATTCTGCCTTAAAGTTTCCAGCTCACCCATCCTGTCCTACAGATTTCAGACTGGCCAGATTTATCATCACAATCTCTTGGGCCAATTCCTGAAAATTACTCTCTCTCTAGATATATATTTTTTGCCTCTCTGGAAAACTCCAGCTGAAACAACACTCAATCAGAACTGAACATGTAGGGCTCTAACCTATGAAAGTATCTCAATGGCCACTTTTACAAAGTGGTAAAGACACATGTAACAAAAATATTAATTTCTGTGTTCTTTATACATTGAAACATCTGGTATTACCCCTGAATGTTTATTTTTTAAGGGCTGGTTAGTATTCATTTAATCAAAATCATACATGCGAAAGAGTGAAACTGGACCATTACCCTACACTATACACAAAAATTAAGTCAAATGGATTAAAGACCTCAATGTAAGGCCTGAAACCATAAAACTCCCAGGAGAAAACATAAGTGGTCAGCTCCTTGATTGGTGATGGCAGTGATTTTTTGGATATAACACTGAAACCAAGGCAACCAAAGCAAAAACAAACTATTAGGACTTCATCAAAATAAAAAACTTCTTCTGCACAGTGAAGGAAATCATCAACAAAATAAAAATGCAACCTACTGAATGGGAAAAGAGCCTTGCAAATAATGTATCCAAAAGAGGGTTAATATCCAAAATACATTAAAAATTCATACAACTCAATAGCCAAAAATAATATAATTAAAAAATGGGCAGAGGATCTGAATAAACATTTTTCTAAAGAACACATACAGATGCCCAACAGGTACATAAGAAGATGCTCAACATCACTCATCATCAGAGAAATGCAAGTCAAAACCACAACCAGGTATCACTCACACCTGTTAGAATGGCTTTTGTCAAAAAGATGAGAAACAACAGGTGTTGGCGAGGATGCAGAAGAGGGGACCCCTTGTGCACTGTTGGTGGGAATGCAAATTGGTGCAGCCACTGTGGACAACAGTATGGAGGGTCCTGAAAAGATTAAAATAGAATTACCATCTGATCCAACAATTCCTCTTCTGGGTATTTATCCAGAAAATGAAAACACTAATTCAAAAAGATATGTGCATCCTCATGTTGATTGCAGCATTACGTACAATAGCCAAGATGTGGGGACAACCCAGGTGTCCACCGATAGAGGAATAGATAAAGAAGATGTGATACGCACACACACACGCACACACACACACGTGTGCACGCGCACATGCACGCACACGCGCACACACATGCATACACGCACACGCACACACACGCACACACGCACACACTGGAATACTACTCAGCCATAAAAAAGAATGAGATCCTGCCATTTGCAAAAATGTGGATGGACCTTGAGGGCCCTTGCTAAGTAAAATAAGTCAGAGAAAAACAAACACTGTATGATCTCAGTTATATGTGGAAACTAAAAACAAGCTTACAAATACAGAGAACAGACTGGTAATTGCCAGAGGTAGGTGTGGGGGTGGGCAACATGGGTGGAGGGAGTCGGAAGGTACAAGCTCGCAGTTATAAAGGAAATAATCCCAGGGTTGTGATGTGCTGCATGCCGACCATAGTTAACAATGTGTCCTCTATTTAAAAGTTGCTAAGAGAGTAGATCTTAAAGGTCCTCATCACACACACAGGCAATCCTGTAACTATCTGCGGGGATGGGTGTTAACTAGACTTGTCATGGTGACCATTTTGAAGTACACATAAATATGGAATCATTATGTAGTACACCTAAAACTAATACAACGTTATATGACCTTTATATTTCAATAAAAAATGGAAATTATGCAATCTTTAATACAATGTCTCAGATCGGTTTTAATTAATGTTCTTTATAGTGTTTGACGTGCTTTTCTCTACCATTCTTGTAACTTTCTCTTATGGACAGAGAATGAGTGAAAATCTGTGCGTCCAAGTCTGACCTCTCCCTTGGGCTGCAGAGAGATACCCAGCTGTCTTCCTGACTTCTCCATCTCTGAGTTGCCAGGTAGATGGAAGAGTTCTTTCACCTTCTACATCTTCTCTCCCTCACGTATTCCAATTGATCCAGTCACCCAAGAGTGAAAATGAGGAGTCAGCCTTAATGTTTTCTTGGGATACATCATCCCCACATGTGCGCACACTCATGCATGCACACATGCATACAGATACACAAATGCACACGTGCGTACACACAATGCACACTCATGCACACACAAATGTGCACATGCACACAAGGCATACAAATGCGCACGTGCACACAGGCACACACCCACACACACACCTCTTCAGTCTGTGCAAGGGCTTGTTGACTGCACCCTCAATGCATCCTTTTCATCCCTTCTTCCTTCTCTGCCTTCTTCAGCCCTAACCTGGATGGGGCCCTAGGATTTCTCAGGTGTGTAATTTTAATACCCTAGTTCCTGACCCCCTGCTTACAGTTCATGTTCTTCACAGTGCAGATAAAGTTATCTTTCTCTCAACTGGCATTCTGATTACATCACTCTCCTCCTTAAAAAGTTGTTTTTAATGTTTGAAAGCCTCCCCACAACTTATGCTCTAACATCCAAATTCCACGGTGGGAGCCCGGCTCTTGACAGTCTGCAGATGGCCACCTCCCACCCCCATGGCGTCCGGTGCCCCGGGGCACATGGCCACAGTCATTCCCAGTGTGCTCTGGGGACTTCATCACCTTCCCTTCACAGGTGGCACTTCCTGCGCAGGAACTGCTGCCCGAGGAGTCGCTTCTGTGAGTCTCCCTAGAACAGCAGGAGTGAAGTTGGTTACCACCAGCTTCTGGTGTCCTCATTACCTTGTCAAACCCGCCACAGCCCCTTCACATGGTAACATCCATCTGCTCTAGACAGACCACGTTCCTCACGGGGGACCATGGCTCACCCCACACCTGGCAGCAATAGATGTCTCAGTTTGGATTCCACCGAAAAGTAGACCCTGGAACAGGGTGGTACGGGGGCAGGTGAGGCAGAAGGAGCACAAGAGGGAAAATGGAAAGAGTGACGAGGGGGATGGGAAGCGAATAGTGAGCTGGTGTTGCAGGTAGCTGGGGCTGGGTGGCACCAGGTGTTGGCTGGAGGAAGCACTCCGGGGGAGCCTGAGCAGCTCCATCACTGCCCCATCCTTGCTCCAGGGAGCCGCCTGCTGTAGGCTGAGCAGACACCTGCAGTGGGAGAGGCAGCCTGAGCTGGGAAAAAGAGTGCCCAGGGTCCAGTTGGGGGCTGTCGGGGTGCACCTGCCAGGCTGCGGGCGTGCAGGGGCGAGGTGGGGGCTGTCAGGGTGCACCTGCCAGACTGCGGGC
>NW_022589747.1:1355738-1420303 GCF_004348235.1 Phoca vitulina
TGCAGGGGCGAGGTGGGGGCTGTCAGGGTGCACCTGCCGGGCTGCGGGCATGCAGGGGCGAGGCGGGGCTGTCGGGGTGCACCTGCCCGGCTGCAGGTAAACTTGGGACTGGGGGTGGGGAATTGCTCCTGCTGCAGCGAAGGCAGCGCAGTGTTGTGAAATGAATGAATTTTAAAAGATTGCTATGGACTGTGGGCAGTGAGAAGAATTTTCACTTGGAGATGGCATCTGGGGTGATGCTTTAACCCATGATTTTGTCGAATATTATTTATCCTTTTATACTTTACAACGAAAACGTATATTCTAAAATAAGATGTGGAATTTAGGGCTCTGAATGTAAAAAGCCTTGGCGACCATATGGTCTGTCTGGCTTCCCCCGACTACAGAAGTTATACGTACTGTTTCCTTCATGGATTGTTTCCCACCCGCTGTGGCCACAGACGGTAGGAGCTTGTCCTTCTTACTGGGCTGGGACAGCTCAGCTGTGCAGGACCTGTTCTCGTAACACACTCAACCTTATTTTGTCACACCTTATAAAATTATCCTGTGGACTCACTCAAATCGAGAGTCACCTCTCCCTCAACCCCAGCTGATGTCCGCCACAGAGGCAACATCCCACTACTCACCATGGGGCCCACGTCTCCAAATCCGTTCTAGCTGGCGCTATACCCCATGGAGACAGTGCCCACGGCTGCCTACAGGTCTCCGTACAGCCAAGGAGCACCAAGTGTGAGACGTGGCTGGAGACACCGGCCAATCCTGCTCGCGGCCCCCGCAAGCCACTGGCCCACTGGGCTCCCTCCCTTCTTGGGTCCCGTTGGAGCACCAAGCTTTGGCTTCTCAAACACGATCAAGTTTGCACTTCTGCTGGGCTTCCCGGCTTCCCGGGCGTGTCAGAATCTAGTCTTCCAGGCAGGTGCTGTGGGCCGGGCCTGGGCCATGCCCCCCTCGGACAGCCCGTGCACAGGTACGCACAGGTCACAGAAGCGCCCAAGAGAAGGCTCAGCTGCGCATATGGACAGAAGTGTGCGTGGGGTGTGGGGTGCGAGCAAAGTACAGAGCAGTTAGCGGAGGCTCTCACGATGTGGCTTGGCGTGACCAGTCCGCTCTGACCAGGCGGTGAGGTTGTGCACTAGACAAGACACACTCAGAGCACGTGCCCTGCTTCCAAAATCAGCCTACGCTCAGCATGGTCTCTAGAGAGGAAATCTGCTTATTCCTGGACTTTCAGTGATTCTCCCATTTAATACAACATGTGAATGAATGGGCGCCTGGGTGGCTCAGTTGGTTAAGCGGCTGCCTTCGGCTCAGGTCATGATCCTGGAGTCCCGGGATCGAGTTCCGCATCGGGCTCCCTGCTCAGCAGGGAGTCTGCTTCTCCCTCTGACCCTCCCCCCTCTCATGTACTGTCTCTCTCTCTCTCTCGTTCTCACTCTCTCAAATAAATAAGTAAATAAAATCTTTAAAAAAAAAAAGAAAAACAAACATGTGAATGAATAACAGACCTAATCATTAATGAGAGTAAGATGTAAAGGGCAAATGTGAAGAATTTGCATCAATATTATTGATTCAAAAAGTGAAACTATAGGAACTTTCCCCCCCTTAGGTGAGTAATGTCCAGGTTTCTTTCACGAGCATACATTTTCTTAACAAATCAAGAAAAATGTGGTACAAATAGAAAACCCAAAGCCACGGGAACATCGTGGTGGGTTGGTTAACTCGGAGGAAACGCTTGCCTGGGGAGAAGGTAGAAGCACGAGTAAAATCTTCATGATTAAATCCCGAGTATTGGGCTCTTTCATTGTAGTGACCGTCTTAGCTGGAACTCTCCCAGGGACCGCGACAGTGCTGTCCAGGTGCGGCAGGGTGCCACAAGCTCCCAGACAGATGGTACTAACACCCCGAATAACGGGGCCGCTGAAGGACACAGCAGCCCTTGATCCTTACACGTGTAAAGGTTGGGGCCAAGTGTCATTCTTGGCGCTTTATGAGGATGCAGAGCATTGTCCCACAATGAGCGCAGCAAGAAGTGAGATGGACCGTTTGGCTGAAACACGTAGATGTCAATCGCCAAAGTTACTGGTTCGGCCAAATTTACAAACTCTGTGGCCAACAAGGGGTTGGACGGCTTTAATGCACACCCACCGAAGGAACCTGACGCAGTGAGGGTTCTATGAACGCGTCCCCATCTGCAGGGAGCTGAAGGGAGGAGTGACTGCCCCAGGGGCCGTGGGAGCCCGATTCCGTGCATCCCAGCCCCCAGGCTCTCTGTCAGCTCTGATGGTGCATTAACCGTGTCTTTTATTCTCTGCATATCTGATGCTTTGACATCTGGAGCCTTGCTGGTCCTGGAGGGATGGCCCCACCCAGGACTAGCCAATCCTTAGGGATAGCATAGGAGTCTCCTGAGTGCATGCTTTTCATGTGCAAACCATCCAGTGCAGGGCCCACGCCCCACCACCGCCTCCCTGGGGCCCTCACACTTGGGGCACCATCCCTCTGTTGTGATCACCCCAGAGCCTGGTACACCCCTATGTCCCAGAGCTCCTGGAATCATTCAAACCAGCCAAACCTAGGCTTGCTTGCTCTGCTTCACCTGTTCCTTCCCGTGCAAACCACAATAAAGTCTCTTGCCCACATTTCCCTCCTCCTCAGCCTCCTGACCGACCCTGGTGCTTCCCCATTTGGGCTCCATGATAAGCCCACTCCTCTTGGGAACCTTAACAAACTGTCCTCTCAATGGTAACCATCTCCTGACCTGTTGGCCTTGCCTTCCCTCAAATTTTGTAACACAATGGGAATGCACCATCTGAGTCCAGTAAGATGAACTAGTCTTGAACCCAGTGCATCGACCTACTTCTTGGGGGAGGGGTGATAAAGCGACCCCCAGATTACATATGGAGTAAGAATGTTTTGAAGTCAATATGGTGATCTTAGGAAGGCCTGACCTTGCAGATAACATTCTTTCTAAGTAGTCACCACATATCCGCTTAGCACTCTTGTCTATATTTTTTCCTGGAAGATTCTTTCATGCTCCATGGTTTTTCAGCCACTGTTGACCATCAGGTCACACATCCTTCCAGAATCCCTGGCGAGATCCAACCAGACCTGCATGTCTGGATTGAATTTTTAGTCATCGATTATGCCCTATCCTCACCCAGCTCAGGCTCTGATTGTCCATCTGAAGGCTTGTTTCCCCCTTTCCAGCTCAGTAGCCAACCCGGTTATTGGGAAGACAAAGCCCACATGGGAGCTCTCTGACTGGTGTCACTCAGACTTGCTCCCAGGGATGCCTCTGGCCCTCACCAGATCCTTCATCCAGCCTCCTGGGGGAGATGCCCCCTTATGTGGAAACTTCAGACCCTCCCCTTGCAGCCAGTCTCTCTTTCTAGAAACACCCACTAAAGGGTGTGAACAAAGAGCAGGGAAAGAGACCCCAAGAAGGCGAACGTGGAGGCCTGGAAATTGATTAGCCCTGCGAGCTGTCACAGTGTGAACATCTATGAGAGCCCCCCTCCCAGGATTTACAAAACTCTTCGGAAAAAGTAAAAAAAAGTTATTTGATGTGATAGAAAAGCAATGCTGTTAGGCATGGATGTGTTCTCGGCGCCGACTCTGGTTCAGTTGTTTACATCAGGAGTCATGTTTTCTGTTAAGTCAGAATACAAATGATCAAAGAAATAAAAGCCTCTCTTTGTGACCTTATAAGGAAAATTGCAGATTTTCATGATATTAAAATCTAGAGCAAATCCAAAATTTGCTTTAAGCTTGGAATAATATTACTAACTGTCCAGAAATAGGAAAAAAAATCTCTGGTCTGAATTAATTGTGTATTTTTTATGTTACATTTTTTACTTTGATGCGCTGTAATTATACTCATGTGAGAGGCAAATAAATTATTTATTTCTCCTTCTTACATTTACAAATCACATGCTCATCTTTTTTGAAAAAAATGTTGTGGTAAAATATGCATAACATAAAGTTTACTATTTTAACCATTTTTAAGTGTGCAGTTCAGTGGAATCAAGTACATTCACAGTGTTGTGCAATCACCCATCTATCATCTATCCATCCATCCACCATCCATTCATCATCCATCCATTCCTCTTTCCATCTGTCCATCCATCTATCCATCCATCCTTCCATCATCCATCTGCCCATCCATCCATCTGCCCATCCATCCATCCAACCATCCATCCAAAATCTATCCATCCATCCATCATCCATCCATTCCTCTATCCATCTGTCCATTCATCCATCCATCAATTATCCATCCCTCCATCCATCATCCCTCCATCCATCATCCCTCCATCCATCATTCATCCATCCCTCCATCCATCCCTCCTTCCATCCATTCATCCATCATCCATCCAACCATCCATCCATCCATCACCCATCCATTCTTCCATCCATCCATCTGTCCATCATCCATCCATCTACCTTCAGAACTTTTTCATCTTCCTAAACCAAAACTCTCTCCCCATTAGACAACAATTCCCCATTTCCCTCTCCACCCCAGCTCCCAGCACCCACCCCTCTGCTTTCTATCTCCATGATTTTGGCTACATTACGTACCTCACATAAGTGAGTTCATACAGTATTTGTCTTTTTGTGACTGACTTATCTCACTTAACATAAGGGCCATCCATGTTGTAACCTGTGACAATATTTCCTTCCCGTTTAGGATGGATAATATTCCATTGTAGGTCTGTATCACATTTTGTTTATCCATTCATCCATCAGTGGACATTTGGGTTGTTTCCACCTTTTGTCTATGGTGGACAATGCTGCTGTGAACATGAGTATCTGTTTGTGTCCTTGCTTTCCATTCCTCTTATGTATGCCCAGAAGTGTAATTGTGGGATCATAGGGTGATTCTATTTTTAATGTTTGGGGAACCTCCATACTGTTTCCCACAGTGGCTGCACCATCTTACATTCCCACCAACAGTGCATGAGGGTTTCAATCTCTCCACACCCTCGTCAACATTTACTTTCCATTTTTTCCTATTACATTTTTATAGTAGCCATCCTAATGGGTGCGCAGTGGTACCTCATTTTGGACTGACTTGTATTTCCCTAATCAGTGACAGCTCAGCATCTTCTCATGTGCTTATTGACATCTGTGTGTCTTCTTTGAAGGAATGTCTATTTAATTTGGGTGGTTAGCTTTTTTTAGTGTTGAATTCTTTATATATTTTGTAAATTAATTCCTTACCAGATACATCATTTTAAAATATTCTCTCCATTCTATGGATTGCCTTTTCACTCTGATGATACACTCCTTTGATGCACAGAAGTTTTTAATTTTGATGAAGTCCAATTTACCCATATTTTAATTTTTTGCCCATGTTTTTGTTATCATACTTAAGAAATTGCTGTTGAATGCAATGTCATAAAACTTTTCTCCTGTATTTTTTTCTAAGGGCTTTATAGTTTCAACTTTCAAGTTTAGGCATCTTATCCATTTTAAGTTAATTTATATTTATGGTGTGAGGTAAGAATCCAATATCATACTTTTGACTTATACCCATCCTTTGAATTAGGATAACATGGTGTTGATTTCAGTACAGTTGTCCCCCTTCGTAAATGTGTACCCTGAAGCTTGGAGTAGTTGATGCCTCCCCCTGGTCCCTCGACTGGATAAAGCAGTGATAATTCAAATGTGGTTCTCTTTATTCCAGTCTCAGGCTCAGGAATAGTCCACATGCATGTCGGGAAGTTTAGAGGACTCAGACCAGGGTAACTAATCTGGATTCGCTGTCCCTGTATTATAATGCACATCCTAGAACGGGGTTCTGCTTGTAATGCATGCTTTGCCCATTGCTCACTATGGATGATCATGTCTACATTCTAATATCTGTGATTAAATAGTCACTGAAGCAAAATCAACTTGTGGATGTTGTCAAAGCCTCTAGTGCTCACTGTCCCTCGCTTGCCAGAGTGTAGGCAAACTAGAATGGATGGTGAGAGGAAAGTTACCCACGGCCAGAGAGACCTCGCTGGGTGAGCCAGGCCCACAACGAGCATGTGTGTCTCACTATTCGTAACCACCGACGCGTGTACGGCTCCTTACTGCCGGCCAAGACCATGCACGTTCTCTGTGTTGCCCCCTTATTCAGTACTCATTTGCTCATTAATTGAGTGAGGACTGGTGCTCCTCAGAGCACCAAGAGGAGGAAGACCACATTTCTGAGTTTGGGAGCTCACAGTCCAGGATGGGAGTTACGTCCACTCGGGAGGGCTGTGCAGGTGGGTGCAGGGTGGGGAAGCACCGAGGGGCTCGCCGACTGCATCCCAGGGAAATGAATTGGAGAAGGTGACAGCCTCACTGAGACCCTGAGGATGAGTAAGGAGAGCATGTCCTGCAGCGCTCACTCTGGGCCAGGGACTTGTGCAGATCCAGCACACACTCACAGAACCTCATGATACCCCCTTGGAGTGCGTTTTCATTCTGACTTTGCAAGTGAGGACATGGCCCAGACAAGATGACACGTCTGCAGACAGTAAGGGAGACAAAAGCAGTGGACAGATTGTGCCAAGGCCCGGGGCCAGAGAGGCATGACTTTGTCCGAGGAACTGGAGGGTGTGTGAGTCGGCTACGCAGGTCATGGTGAAGTGATAGGCTGATTTCAGGCATCTGGACCTGCTGTAGGCAGGGACTACTTGGTGAGGGCTCAGGGGACATCTGTGGGACCATGAAACCCATGAATAGTGTCTGAAAAGATACGGAGTATGTATCCTTTGTGCATTTTTGTTAGAAGAGCCATAGACTTTTATGAGCTTCCCAGTGGACTAAAACGTTAACAGAACCAGCAAGCAGGAGATAATTAGTCAAGAAACTTAACTGGGGAACAGCCTTAGAATTATTTTCCTCGTGGCCCAATGGAAGCAGCGCGTGTTCACGGCAGGGTGGCCCTTTGTGGCCTCCGTGTGGTGACGGGCTGATGGCCTGCGTCCAGCACCCTCTGTGCACGAGGTTCCACGAAGGGAGATGTTTGTTCTGTCTCGAAGCCCTACGCCCGTGGCATGTGACCCTGGGCCTGGCAAAGGGGTAGATGTGCGATCACTATTTGTTGAATGAATTTGTTGGAAGCATGTGTCTGTGATGCCCGGATACTTACATGAAGGTAAAAATTAAGGCACGAAGACAAGCAAACAAACGACGGGTTGAATATATTCAGATAAAGATGGGAAACATCAGAAGGGCAAGTGGAAGGTCAACAGGAACCAGAAATGTGTATTTCCTACTCCTTGCTTTCCTGAAATGAAACCGACGGTTTGTAATGAATTAGAAGCGAGGGTGGATGTGAGGTGTGATGGCAGAACGCCCGGGTCTCCCGGGTGAGACCCTCGTGTCTGCGGTCGGACAGCCCACTGCTCCCTCAGGGACGCGAGTGACCTTGAAACCAGAACAGTCCCGGTCTGTGAACCAGGAGCATCATGTTTCCCATGAGCAAGCAGATGGGAATTGGGACAGTCAACAGGGCAGCTTCTAGAAGCAAAACGGGAGGGCAAACGATTATTTCAAAGGAGCTCAGGCATGTTGCCTGTTAACCTGCGTGCCGCACACGCCTCCGGCACGGGGGGGCCACGTGGCACTGGGGACAGGGTGTTTCTCTAATGGGTGGCCCCAGAAGGAGGGACACGCTGCCTGGAGCCTAGCCAACAAGAATGGGAGTGATGACTAAGGCCTATAATAAAGTACACACTCAAAGGAGTTGTCCGTTGGGCCATCCAAAAAGAACATTCTGTTTTCCTTCAATTATCTGTCATCGCTGCATCTCTCGTCGGGAGGCGGGTCGTACAGACATGTTTCTCCTTCACTGCTCTCTCAAACTCCGTCCTTCCCCTGAACACTGCCCACGGAAGAGAAAGAAGCCTTCCAGATGTCAGCCGAGTGAATGAACAATCATGGTCTCCACGCTCACAGCCTCGCTCCTGCTGAGCACCTGGGCACACGGGTCACTGGGTCCCAGAAGGACGACTTCTCTCCTGCCCCAAAGGCAGGACGCTGCTGGGGAGCACGGGCAAAGGGAACTTAATACAGATGTAGGAGGTGCCCACACGTACTCAGTTGATGACCTAGTCATCGTTCAGTTTGATCCACACAGGGAATAATGCATTGATCAGAGGTAACATCACCCCATTATGCCTCTCTGAGCCCCCTCCGCCTTGTGCCTCATTCACTCATGCACGACACGGTGATTCGGCAGCCATTCCTGCCGCGAGCATGTCAAGCACGAGGCCTCCGCGCATATGAGATGCTGCCCCTCAGGATCTTACAGGTGGATTCGCAGAGACCCCAACGTGGACACACGGATCACACCCTGAGCAGGAAAAGGGGAGGTGTGTGAGCTGGGTTTGGCAGACGCTGTTGTAACTGGGTTGGGACTTGTTCTAACCCGGTGTGCTAAGATGTGCAGACAGGCAGGTGACTGTCCTGCAGGACCAAGCTTATACTCACCTTCCTTAGACACAGGAGGCGTGGCCACCGGGCAGGGCCACGCCGTCCGGGAAGCCCTGGGGACAGTCAGGAGGCAGAGGGACCAACGGGAAAATGTGGTTTCCCAGGAAGGAAAGGACATGGCAGGGTGAGCAGGCTTAGGGCCGTCTGGGGCGTGGGGGCCGCCCCTGGTGTCTGGCCCAGAGTGTGAGGGCTACAGAGGAGAGAGCTGGGGGTGGCGTGCATTTGCAGGGTGAGCTCTGGGTTATTCACTGTGGGAACTGGCTAGCCCTGGGTGGACAGCCAGCGAGGCCCCAGATGTCAGCCTCAGAAACACAGAAAATAAAACACATGGTTAACAGATACATAGGTAGGTGTGTTTCCTGCAGGCCAGAGGGGAAAGGGACCTGGGTGGGGGATGAAGGAGAGCAGCACTGAGGAAGTTTGTGGATGGATGAGCCACTCTGTATTTTTGGGGCTCACTTAGTTGCCCGGTGGTGGGTGTGCTCTGCAAGAAGAAGGATGGCCATGGAGCTGAGCCTGCATGAGAGCAGGGGAAGGAAGGGTGCTGAGGGCAGGAGGGCAACAGAGGGCCAGGGCGCAGGGTCTGGAGCATGGCAGAGGAAGGGGTCCCTCCCACACACCTCCTCTGGTTCCCCAGCTTCTATCTACTTGCTCTCAGCTCAGCTCACAGAGCGTCTCGTGGCTCTTCCATGACCCGGAATCCAGGAACTCGTCCACTGGAAGGGGGGAGGCAAAGATGAAGGTGGAGAAGGCGAAGCTGGAGTTCAGGGCCTGGAAGCCCACCTCTGCCCAGCTCACGGAGACAGACACCTGATGCTTCATTGTCGAAGCCTGTTTCCACACCTGCGGGACAGAGACAGCCCTGACACGCACACTCTGTGACGGGTGAGCGAGCGACGGCACGTCTAGTCCTTGGCCGCCTGCGCATGAACTGCTGAGCAGAGGAAGGTGTCCCCTGGAGCGAAGGCCCCTGTGACTAAGCCACGAGCAAGCAATGCGTGCCAGGCACCAAGCGCCGCTCAGCACGTTGACGCTCACAAGAGCTTCCCCATACAGAGTGAGTCACTCGGACTTCCCGTGCAGACGCCAAAGCTTACGTGTGTAGCACTGGGGAGAGGGCTAGAGTCTGGACTCCCCGAACCAGCACAGCGGGACCCCTGCCTGATCCCAGGGCTGTAACCGGAAGCCAGAGCGTGAGGCCCAGGAACAAGCCCGCGGTTGGCTTGCAGGGGCGTGGGGTGGCCCCACTTCCATGTGACGGGACAGCCATGTGCTGGGGGGCCTGCTGCTCCCGAGCCATCCCCCCTGAGGCACAGGAGGGGACGTCACCTCGGCTCCACTGTGGCCTCTGCCAGGTCACCTGCTGCCTTACAGGAAGGTGACATTTAACCTTCCCTGTGCCCCCCACACTCACTGCCTTCACTTCTTCCAATGGACTCTCTCTGCACTTTATTTTATTTTACAAGGACACGGGGACAAGTGAAATTCTGCCTCAGTCACCCCTGGGTTCTCTCACACAAATTAGCATAGAGAGTGGGGCGCCTGGGTGGCTCAGTCGATTAAGCATCTGACTCTTTTTTTTTTTTCTAAAGATTTAATTTATTTGACAGAGAGAGACATACCGAGAGAGGGAACACAAGCAGGGGGAGTGGGAGAGGGAGAAGCAGGCTTCCTGCGGAGCAGGGAGCCTGATGTGGGGCTCGATCCCAGGACCCCGGGATCATGACCTGAGCCAAAGGCAGACACTTAATGACTGAGCCACCCAGGCGCCCCGCATCTGACTCTTGATTTCTGCTCAGGTCGTGATCTCAGGGTCGTGAGATCGAGCCCCATGTTGGGCTCTGTGCTCAGTGGGGAGTCTGCTTCTCCCTTTGCCTCTTCCCCCTGCTCAAGCTCACTTTCGATCTCTCTCTCTCAAGTAAACAAATAAAAACTTAAAAAAAAATTAGAATAGAGAGCGTTTCTTACGTGAGTATGATTTGGGGTCTGCAAAGGATAATTTTACACATAAAATCTTTATGCATGAAAGAGAAATCTTTAAAATGTGTATCTCAAATAACCAAAAATGCCTAATAAAAAATAGGGATTAAAATAGTTTGAACAATTGTATATCTAAAAGGATATTCTTAGTAGGCTTTTTGATCTTCCTTCCTCAGAACAACGGTTTTCCTAAATTTAGTTTCTAGCTTACATTCTCACAAATTCCACGCCCAAGAGTTGTCTTATTTTTATAGGTGGATGCGATTTACACAGACATTTTGCATTAATGAATAAGTTCACTGCATGTAATTTGACATGTGTTTAAAAGGCAGAAAACCGTACTGAGGTCTGAATCCCAAGGCCATCTTAAGAAAATAAATTAGGTATCGTTGGCTGTGGAGAGAATCACAGGCCGTGAATGACTTCGAAATTGCCACAGGATACCATCAGCTCCCGTGCACTGGGCACACTGAGTTAGTTCTCTGAGGGTCATTTCCTACGTCTCTGAATCCTTGGATCCTTCTAAATTCACCCTCGGTGGGTTATTTCTCTGTTCGCGCTCGCGCTCTGGTCCCCGCAGATGCTCTGCGTTCTGCACGCTGTTGGGGAATCCCAGGCACACCTGACTTCAGTCAATAACCATAAAGGGGTTCTCTCTGTGTGTGCAGTGACCCGGCTTCCAAGAACGGAGCCGGGGCGCCCCGATGCCCCTCCTACCGCTCCCCAAGCCTGCTCTCTTCACGCGTCTGTTACTCGCCTACAGATGTGCGCGTGAAACAAGCTGGTAAAGAGGTTTGCCTTCCTAGAGTGTGTGGTTCGGGTGCGAGTGAAAGGGAAATCCAGTGAAGAAGAGAAATAGAGCGCGGTAGGTATGAGGAGGTCAGGGTGGGCGGAGGGGCCCGAGGAGGCCTTTGCAGAGCATACCCTGTGCGTAAACGGGAGCGCATCCCTGGCGCACAGGCCTCATGGGTGGTGTTCCTGGAGGGGCCAGGGCGGGCAGCTGACCTCAGCACATTAATACAGCACACTTGATACGGTTAAGGGACCAAGGGGGATCCACGAGCATGAACTAAGGCCTGCGGCGTATGCAGATCTCCCCGGTTTTCCCCTCATTCCTCCTACTTCTGTTCCGGCATCTTATCCAGGACACTTCGTGATAACGGCCCCTTCTCTCCAGGCTCCTCGAGGCTGGGACAGCTTCTCAGACGCTCCTTGTTTGTTTTGACGGTGTTGAGTCGTCCGGGTCTGGCATTCTGTGGACTGTCCCTCAACGGGGATTGGTCTGGGGTCTTCTTCACGATGAGGCTGAGGTTATGGATTTGGGGGGAAAAAGACCGCAGAGAAAAAAACGTCATTTTTGACATGACTCATCGGTATGATTCATCCCAGTTGGTGATCCCTCGATCACCTGGTTGAGGTCGTGTCTCTCTCTTCTCAAGTTGCTTTTCCTTCCTGTCTTTCAACGTGAGGGGCTTTGGAAAGAAGCTACTAGGTGCAGCTAACCCTTAAGGAGAAGTGGCTTTACATTTTTCTTTACAGATTTTATTTATGGAGCGCTCAGAGGGTTAAGCGTCTGCCTTCGGCTCAGGTCATGATCCCGGGGTCCTTGGATCGAGTCCCATGTCAGGCTCCATCCTCCTCGGGGAGCCTGCTTCTCCCTCTCCCTCTGCTTGTGCTCTCCTCAAATACATAAATAAAAATTTTAAAAAGTAAAACATAGAATAAAATAAAAAAGTGGTATGGTACTAAATATTTAAAAAAAGATTTTATTTATGTATTTGAGAGACAAAGGGAGACAGTGGGAGGAGGGGCAGAGGGAGAAGCAGACTCTCCACTGAGCAGGGAGCCCGATGCGGGACTCCATCCCAGGACCCCGGGATCATGACCTGAGCCGAAGGCAGACGCTTAAGAGACTGAGCCCCCCAGGCGCCCCTCCAGTTCACACTTTTAAAAGAAAAATAATTCAGGAACATTTTGAGCTTAGAATTTATAAGTCCTTGTGCAAAATCGGCTTTTATTCCCTAAAATAAATAGGCTCCTGGGTGTTACCTTGAAATACTGATGTTGATACCAAAGGAAGGGTGCAGGTCCCGCTGAAAACTCAGGAGGAGGGCGGTGACTCGATATTGTCGGATCCCCGCAGGAAGGCCCGGAAGCGCCCTCACCGTGGGTGTGCATTTACGTCTAAGCCTAAGTGTGGCCGGCGGTTCTGGGGTTACGTGCGGTCTCTTCCAGTAACAGCCCACGTGACGGTGACCACTCCCTGCCCGGCTCCGAGTCTCCGGGCTTCATCGGCCAAACCAGGGCGACAGACGGACAGACAGACAGACCACACTTGGTACGGCCATGTGTTAGTGGCAAGCACTTCAAGGTAGGGGAGCGGTGTTGTCCGGGGCGTGGTCCCCGTTTGTCACAGGGGCTGTCAGAGCCGAGGCTGTGCGCTCACGGGCAGCATCTGCCCGGCGCTGGCCCCTCTGAGCTCTCCACCAGCGTGTCTATTCCAGGGAAGCCTGTGCTTTATGAACAATGTCTCAGCGCAGATTTGGAAAGCCTTGGGTTTCCAGGAAACTGTTAGGCAAGAAGATACTGAGAAGACAGCTTTGCTGGGATGAGAGCTTCTTGCCATGTCTCTCTTCCCAGCGGTCAGTCTCCAGCTCGCTTACACAACAGGCAGCCCGGGGATCCGGGGCCAGTGAGACACGGGTCATGGGCTCTAATCACCTCACGAGTACGCCGTGTAACTGCTCCCCCCTTCAGGGACCACTTCTGGTGCTGCTGAGAACATGCTGACAGGCAGTCCCGGGCCTCGTGAGGAGCCCGCCTTCCACTGTCTGTCTCTCCTCGGCTGGGACCCGCCCCTCCTCCTCGGAGCGGAAGCTCGAGTGCCTCCCCATGCACACCCTGTGCGATGGCTCTGCGAGAGCTGCTTGCACACGGACTCCGGTGTAAAGGCTTGTAACCTCCAAGCCAGGGACTCCAGCCCCAGTCCCAAGCCCCCCGAGGGAGACTATCATGCACCCAACGTCAGCGGACAGATCTTCATGCACCTGTCACGGGGGCTTTCCCAGCAGGGGTGCGTGTGTGCTGGGGCGGGCTGGAGGTGGGCACCCACGCTTCCTCGGTATTGCTGCTTGGCACTTGACCAAAACATCTGGCTTCAAAACCACTGTCCTAGAATCCTGCAGTCTTAGACATAGACAGAGGGATTCGATAAATTCCGATTTATCGTTTTTTCCCTTTTATGGATCGTACTTTTGGTCCTGGACAGTTTCTTCTAAAATTTTTACACTTTTATATCTGAATTAATTTTTGTATAAAGTATGAGACGTAGGTCAAGTGTCAGTTTTTTTGCCTGTGAATGTCGAATCGCCTGATGACACCATGTGTTGGAGGGGCTGTCCTCTCCCTGCTGACTTGCTTTTGCACTCAGGCTGAAAAGAGGTCGGGCTCACCTGTGTGGGTCTCTTTCTGGGTCTGCATTCTTCTCGTCGATCTGTGTGTCTGTGTTCTGACAATGGCCAGCAGGCTTGATTAGCAGGGCTGTGTGATAAGTCTTGGCTTCCTGCACTTTATTCCTCTTTTTCAAGACTGTCTTAGTTATTTGCATCTCCATACTTATTGAAAACAATCTTGTGCACATATATATATCTACAAAAACCTTTGCCAGATTTGGGTTGGAATTGCAATGAACCTGTTTATCAATGTGGGAAGAATCAGCATCTTTACTATACTGAATTTTCTGATCTAGAAACAGGGTGTAGCTCTCCGTTTATTTAGATATTTTTTATATATTTCATAAGCATTTTGCACTTTTCAGCATACAGATCCCACACACGTCTTGTAGACAGACTCCTACAGATTTCATTTGTTTTTTTCAGCAATGTTAAGTGGTATTGTATTTTAAATTTTGGTGTTCACATGTTCATTGCTGGTTTACAGAAATACAACTGATTTGTGTGTGTGTTAATTTGTATCCTGTCCACTTTATGAACTTGTGTATTAACTCTAGGACTTTTTAAAAATTTTTTCATTTTTGTATAGATTTGGGGGGATATCTACACAGATAATCACTGCATCTGGAAATAGGGATAGTTTTATTTTTTTTCCTCCAATCCATGTCTTTCATTTCTTTTTCTTGCCTTGCTTTACTTGCCAAAACTCTAGGAATATGTTGAATAAAGAGAGCAGACTCTCCTGTCTTGATCTTGGGAGGAAAATCTATCACCACTACATATGACGTGCGCTGCAGACTTTTGGAGGATGTTCTTTTATCAAATTGGGGAGATCCCCCCCTTCCTATTTTTCTGAGAGTTTTTGTCATGAATGGGCATTGAATTTTTTTTTTTAAAGATTTATTTATTTATTTTAGAGAGCGAGCACAAGCAAGAGGGACAGAGGGAGAGTGAATGTCAAGCAGACTCTGCTCTGAGCACAGAGCTCCATGCATGGGGTTCCATCTCAGGACCCACTGAGATCACGACCCGAGCCGAGACCGAGAGCCGGATGCTGGACCGACTGTGCCACCCAGGTGCACCTGGGCGTTGAACTTTGGCAGATGGTTTGTTTTCTGTACAGATGGATTTTATCACGTGACTGTCCTTCTGCTTGGCATGGTGGGTCACACTGGCATACCTACATCCCCACGACAGCCCCACTCGGCTCCCCTGTGTGATTCTCCCATGTGTTGATGGACTAACCTTTTGACATGAGGGTTTGCACCTAATAGATGAGTGATCTCCATCTGCAGTTTTCTGTTTTTATGTTGTTTTCTCCTGGGTTTGGTATCAGGGGAATGCTGGTTCACATTCCATAGATTCCCCAGTGACCCCGTCTGGGCCTGGAGATTTCTCTTTGGGGAATTCTGAAAACACCGATTTAATTTCCTTTACCAGAGAGGGTTCTCCCAGTTACCTATTTCATGTTTAGTGTGTTGTGGCAGTTGGTGTTGTTTGAGAAATTGATCATCGTACGTACGTTGTCCAAGTTATGTGCGCGGAGCTGCGCAGAGCTGCGTGAGTAGAGCTGTGTGTATAGAGCTGTGTTTAGGTTGTGCGTGTAGAGTTGTGTGTCCTTTCCCCTTTCTTCCGATGCCTGTGGGGTCTGCAGGGATCCTAGGTTTCCTCGGTGAGGTTAGTGCCGTGCCCACCACTCTTCCCTCTGTCTGTCCTGCCGCGAGCCCTCAGCTTCATTGCCCTGTGTGTTTCATGGATTTTTCTGTACTGTTTTTCCGGTTTCAAGGTCACTGATCTCTGTGCTTCTCTTTATGATTTCCTCTTCTGCTTGCCTTGGGTTTATTCTGGTCTTTGTTCTTGATTCCGGGGTTGAGACTCCCGTTCTGTAAGGTCAGCCCTGAGTGCCACGTCCTCTTCTTCTGCTGAGATTTCTATTTTTCATTTGTCTCCCTCACATTCGCGATTACGTTTTGAAGCTTTTCGAGGCGGGCTGCTTCAGAGCTTTGCCAGATCATTCTAGCCCTTGTTGGGTTGGTTTTTTTTTTTTACCCTCCAGTTGAGATGTTCCTGGTTCTTGGTGTGACCAGTGATCTTCTATTGAAATCTGGACATTTGGGGTGTTAGGTTATGAAACTCTGGCTCGTATTTAACCCTGGGTCTGTTTGAGCAGACCAGAAGCAGACCTATGCTCCCCTATTGTGGGGACTACAGACGGCCGGGTGCCCACCCAGTGGGGGGCTCCTAGCTCTGCTGGGCGGAGGAGGGGTTCTCAACACCCACCAGGCTGGGAGGGCTCGCTCCGTCCCCGGGGCCTCCCCTGGTGCCCGGGGTGGGTGGGGAGGTGGTCCTGATTTCCAGCAGGTCTGCTCTGACCGGTGGAGCGCAGAGGGTGTAGGGTGGTGGTAACATCTGTCTGACCACATTGTCTCCACTGATGGGGGGATTGGGGTTCAGGAGAGGGGGCCCAGTATCCACCCCGGGCATAGGCGGCCGGGTCCCCCTCTCCTTGTTCTCTGACACCTGGCCCAGTGCGGGGTTGGGGGAGGTCTAGGCTCCCTGCCCCATTCCCCCAGATTTCGATGGCTGGGGGGTGCTCTAGTGTTTCCTGGGGTGTCAGCCAGGCAGGGCAGTTGGTGACTAAAGTCCCGTCCGTCGTGCTCGGTTTCCCGTTTCCTGGTCTCCTGGCCAGAAAGAGAGCCAGCTTGTCTCGAGGTTTCTGTCTGTGTTTTGTCTTCACCTGTGGGCCCTTCCAGGTGGGCTGCTTCTCTAGCTTCACGTCTGGAGCCTTCGAGGCAAACAGACCCCCAGGGACCACCCCTTGCGCCGCTCCCCGGGGAGGCTCCTGACTACTCTGCCTTCTCTCCACCTGGCATGTCTCCTTGTGTTTGCTTTGTGTTACCGCCCAGGGTTGCTGATCACAGTCGCGGGCGGAGTAGGGAAAGCTGTCCGTCCCCCTTCCTGGAGGTGAGCGTCCCCAGCAACTGTCCTCTCCTAACTTCTCTGTGCTCCGAGGACCCGCAGAACAGGGTGAGCCCACACCACCCTTCCATGTAAGAGCTCTCGGACACTTGTGAGCAGCAATATCACCTACCCGACCCCCCGATGCCCTTCCCGGGCTGCCACCCAGTCCTGTGGCCGTGTGGTCTCATCAGGACATTGCTCCGCCCTTCAGGCTTTCCGCCGTCCCAGGTAGCTACCACCTAAATAGCCCTGCCTCATCCTGAGCTCATGCTCAGCCCACGGCTGCAGGTCTCCTGTGACCGTGCACGCTCTGCCGAGTCCCTGTGCTTGCAGGTTTCACTTTGGACGTGTGGGGCCCTGTTCCGTCTGGCCCAGCGGGAGGGATAGGAGCTCCTGTGGGGTCCTTCGGCTCTGCTCTTCTCTCCCTGATCCGAGCACTAATGTGTTTGTGGATAATCATGCCTGATTTCTTATGAGCAACAGTCCCATAAAGTGAACGACGTTTACTTTCATATATAAAATTAGAAATCTTTTCATCGGGAAGTTCATTACCCATTTTACTGAGGTATAATTGACATCAAAGTTCTTTTAATAGAGGAAATAGTTCACAGTCAGTGCATGTGAGATTTTAAAATCTGAACTTAAAACTGAATTTCTCTATTGCTAGGCCCCCCAAAACTATGTCACTAAGTTCCTGTCCTAGTTAATGATGACTCACATTTTAGAGAGCTTTCCCACGGACAAAAGTGATTCGTCCTCTACTTTCTAGAGCTTTCGTCGGTGTATTTCAGATTTGCCATGCTCGCGTGTTTCATCTGCTGCAGCGTCTGGGAGGCACGTGGCATCTGTCTCCCAGGGTAGCCACAGAAAGCTGCAGGGCCCCTAAACAATTTCGCTTACCTGCCTAGAACCATCCGCAGATGGCACTTGCAAATAAGGAACAAGGCTGTGCATCAAGAAGTCGCCCTGAACACCGGCGGGTTGGCCACCAAAGAGCCTTAGCAGCTGGTCGCCCTTGAGTCAGATGCCCCCGGGTCGGGGTCTGCTCCTGATTTCGCAGGTTTGAAACCCTAGGTTTCTCTGTGTGTCAGAGCAGTGGAGGCCCGACTCCCTTCAGCAAAGCCTTCATGGAGCCCGGCTCGCTTCCAGGGCCACCTGCTGAAAGCTCAGAGCTCCTTCCGTGTCTCGTCCGAGAACGTACCCTGCAGGCGGGCGTGTGGGGAAGGCTCACTGCGGGTGCCAGAATTCTCCGCCCCGAACTCACGCCTGTGTCTGTCTCTCTCTGGGCTCACGCAGTCTTCCCTGGGAGAGCACTGCTCACTCCTGCAGGACCGGCCCTTCTCCCTGCTGCCCCATCTCTCTGCCACCACGTGTCCGCAAGTGGGCGCTCCGACTGTCCTCGGATAGCGACGTCCCTCTCATGGTCATCTTCTACGATGTACCGGGATTTAGCCCTCGTCACGGTTTCCGTGGTGACGGTGCAGTTCTACCAACGGGTCTCTCCCTCCCGATGCGGCACTGGCCGAGGCCACAGGTGACCGCCACGCTCTCAATTCCTGGCGCAAATGAGTAAGCACTGGATGCAATTCATGTCAGTTTATCTAACTTAAAAACGCTGATGATCTATCCAGTTTTTAGAAAACTTTAAGAATCTTTGGAAAACTTGGGTATGTGAATCTACTTTCCAGCTCTGAATTTTGTGAAATCTGAACACGGGTGGAACATTCCTGATGAGAATTTAGTGTTCAACCTGAGATGTGCCATCCCTGGAAAATGCACCCCGGCTTTCAAGGAATATGTGAAATGCGACACGAATAAACCTTTAAGCTGATTATATGTGGGCATGATAATATTTTGGGTGCCTTGTGTTCAATCGAATCTATTATTCCATTTAAGTTGTCCTTGCCCTTTGGGACTCAGCTCAGGGTTCCTCTCCTCTGCAGGGCACTTGGCACCTGCTGCCTCCTTCCTGCCCCAGCAGATGTCCTGGGCCTGTCTACCTTCCGCGTCACCTTCCATTACGAAGTTATAGTCACCCCCACACTGACACCCTCACGGTCCCCTGCCAGGTGCTCACTGCCTAGAACCCCGGAAAAGCTCCCCAAAGAAAGACTTGGACGTGTGAATGAGAGGAATAGTAACGTCATCACAAGCTTATCACGCACTGAAATGTCTTATCACAACTCCTAATTATTTTCTTTAAAAAATCTTTCAATGCTTAAAATCATGTTTTCTGAATAGCAAAACAAATGTAAAGCTTTTCTTTTAAAGTGTGACATGTTCCTCACCGAGCGTACCTGGCATCGACTCCATTGCCGGGAGCTCACCCTGGGCCCGATGGCGCATGCGCACCAGCGCCGTAAAGGGACCCTAAAGGGCCTTCCGTCCACGCAGATGCCATCATCCCTGCATGGAGGGCAAAGCGTTTGCCGGCGTGGGCAGAGGGGAGGCCGCTCTGGCCCGGGTGGACGGTGTGTGAGCATCTATCAGGGGAGGGTCCACAGAAGATAAAGCACAAGAAATATTTACGTGGCTATATTTTTCTCTCCTCTCCTTACCACCGTGACCTCTTGCCCGATGGAAACAGTCGTAGAGACGGGGCTCTGCGCAGAACCAGCACGCGAACACCTGCTTTACCCTATCCCGACAGACTCACTGGATTAAGTAAGCACGACCCAGTGCTGCGGGGGGGAGGGAAGGATGCTGCATGGCTTTGCGGGAGAAGTCCCGCCTTAGCTTCCTCAACACGTTCTGGCATTTTTGGGGGAAGATTTTATTTATTTATTTATTTGAGAGAGAGAGACAGCACGAGCAGGGGGTAGGGGCAGAGGGAGACTGAGAAGCAGACTCCCCACGGAGCAGGGAGCCCGACGTGGGGCTCGATCCCAGACCCGTGGCCTGAGCTGAAGGCAGATGCTTCACCGACCAAGCACCCCACACTCCGGCATTTTGAACAGCTTCCTATTTAATGCTCACGGGCGCAGTGTTCGTGTCCATTGTCAGTGGTCGTCGGGCTGGGTCTGTCAGCTCCTAACAGGGAAGCTCCGACCGGGTCGTGTGTCTGCACACGCGACTCAACCTGGGACCTTGGGTGTCCACGGGCTCTCCCCCCCCCACCAGGCACAGGGATGCCTGCAATTCTTTCTTCCTTCCCGTCCCGGTCACGCCTTCTCTGCTCTGCTCTTTGCACCATTAGCTCTGTGGTAGTGCATCTGATGTCCTAGCGGGATGACAGACAGACAGACAGAGAGGACGGACAGCTGGGCCGGCCCCCGGGGGCTCCGATTTGCCGCCTGGGGTGGGAATTGGCATCTGCCTTCCTAACCGGCAGCAGGTGGGGCGAGCCGCCATGGTCTGGCCACTTTCTCAAGGGATGTGGGCTTTGCAGGACGTTTGGACTCTGTCCTCTTCTTGCCTCCGAACTGCTTTCCAGAGCACCCATCCAGGCTACCCCGCCGTGGGCAATGAGGCCACTCACATGAAGAGTTTATAAACTGCGAAGAGCAACCGGTAGACTTGAAAGCGAAGGTGACTATCAGCAGAGCATGTCCACACTCTCATGGTTTAAAGTAATGCATCTTCGTTCCCCACTCCCTCTCCTCCTGGGCGCCCGTCTTCACGTGAGACAGGTGTCGGGGCAGACATCGAGCTCTTCCATCGGCTCATCTCTGAGCTGGGACGTGTTCTGCTCTGATGGCCAGGCCGTGGCCACTCATCCCCAGTTCCTCCAAACCTCAGATAACCCTTCCCAAATCTCTGTTCGCTGGCCAGGAGAGCAGTTCAGATTTCACAACTCCTGCTTGATGAACACAAAGGTTTGTTTAGAAAAACACTCTCGGAGGTTTTACTTGTAAATATAAATTACCATTGGGTGACTCCTTTCACATGTGAAATTCACCCACCTTTCAGGTCTTTATGTATTCATTTACTTAAGAAACACAGCTTGATTATCTGCTCATGAGCAGCCCAGCTCTGCTTCGATTTCTTTTTTCATATCAACTAAAAACTTCACATTTTTTTTATTATGTTATGTTAATCACCATACATTACATCATTAGGTTTTTTAAAATTTTTTATTGTTATGTTAATCACCATACATTACATCATTAGTTTTTGATGTAGTGTTCCATGATTCATTGTTTGCGCATAACACCCAGTGCTCCATGCAGAACGTGCCCTCCTTAATACCCATCACCAGGCTAACCCATTTTCCCACCCCCCTACATCATTAGTTTTTGATGTAGTGTTCCATGATTCATTGTTTGCATATAACACCCAGTGCTCCATGCAGTACGTAAAAACTTCACATTTACCCTTAATAGGCTTAATTGTGTTTTTATCCTTTATCTAATGTCTTGATTTTAATGGTGTGGATCTTTGAAGCTGAATTGTCTTAATTAACACTCTTGCTCACCATTCAGTTACCTTCACTGACAGCCCGGCTTCTCCCGCACGCCCCGAGGATGGGCCCAGCAAGCCCGACTGGAGCCGTGGCCATTCCTCTTAACGGAGAGTTTCCTGTCTTCTCTGGTTTTCTCCAGGGAGGTGACTTGGTCAGCACGCCCAGGAGGGGACAGCCAAGGCACGCACCAGGTCTTTCCACCCCAGACCCCGTATGTGCTCAGTGGAGTAAGTGAAAAGGGGTCAGATGATTCTTTTTTTCCATGTCCACTCTGAGCAACAGTAAGTGAAACGAACTTGAACTTTGGGGGCTGGAACTTGAGTTAGCTCGTTTTTTATTTTTGTTTTTGTTTTTATTTTTCCTCCCAGATGTTTATTATTCATCATTTTCTGGACCACGCCAAGTTTTCTTTAAAACCAAGATATATTTCCTTGCTTTAAAAAAAACAAAAAGCAAATAATATCATTTTATATAAATAATAGATTTGGAATGCTGAAGATTGGAATTATTTCCAGAATCATAAATCACCGAAGAAAATAATGGTCTTTTTATTACTTTAAAAACTAAACTAACATCCAGGCTATTTAACTAGGAATAAAAATAAAAATGAGTTTGGAAGGGTTGGAGTTTATTTCAGATAAACATCTATTTTTTTTTTTTTAATTCTGATCCAAAACCATTCTGCGTCCAGAAGGAGCTTGCAATCTGATCAGTGCTGGTTTCCCATGAAGCTGAGTGTCTTCCTGTTTACTCCCAGCGGGATCTTGCAACTGTTCAGCACTGATTTCCTTCTGTTGGCTGCAGACCACCGATCGGTGGCAAGAAAATAAAAGGCCCCAAAAGCATTTCATTCTCAAGTCGTTCAAATCCAAGATGCTTTATGTACACAAATCAGCTGTTTTGTAAAACTCTTTGTTTTCTGAACCAGCTTTACGTATGCATGCCTATAAAATACGATCTCAGGATTTCTTCCATGGGGTAGATTTCTGGGAAGCAATCGAATGTTCTAGGCCTGGTTGTGGCTACTGCCTTCCAGGGCCGGTGACGGCTTGCACTGGAACCTTTCAGTTCTTGGGCCCTGCCGGGAGCACACTTCGGCATCGTGGGATAGCCGAACGTCCCACTCAGGATGGCAGCACAAGCCGTCCACATCCCCCGACAAGAAAACAACCTCTGTCTTCCATTGCATCCCCGAGACCACACAAAAGTCATCAGATGAGCTCGGAGAAGACCCCTGAGAACACAAGGAAGATTCTCCGTGAGCCAACGGGCTCCCCTCCATCCAATCTACACTCTCTGCCTTTTCCCCTTACAACAAGCTCCAGTTAAGGTAAAACCAGAAAACACATATGTGCAACAACCAGTTCGATGCAGAAAGTCCATCGTTATCATAATAAAGGCAGAGACTGTGAAAATACAACTCATTTCAGATTCCCAAGATTAGTTCAAAAGTAAGCCCAGTGTGCCCCTGGGCGGGGGGTGGGTGGGTGGGGAACACTGAGATTTTAGTTCACCGTAAAATATTTAAAAATAAATCGTTTATGTTACTATTTAAAATATATTAATTCAAATTTCAAAATGATATGTGACATGTGACCAAGAAAAGTTTTTGTGTTTGTTTTGCTTTTTGTTGCTGTTGTGTTTTTCCCACCGCTCGAAGCCAAGATCCCTCCAATGTCAAGGCATATCTGGGGTGCTTCCGAGGTTAGCCCCCACGCACTTCCATAAGGGTTAGCACCTCCCCGGCCTCAGTTATCTCCGTGTCCTTGAGCACCTTCCTACAAAGTCTCTAATTCCTGCCTCGGGGGTGGATGCATAGGTGGTGAGAACTAGAAACCTGTTCTCTGTGCCCCGCACAGTCCCTGTGGGGCCGGTGGGTCAGGGACACCGAGGTCCCCCCGAGAAGCAAAGAACCTTAGGAACTGCTTCTGTCAACAGCCCTACTGATTCTGGGTGACACAGCCTCCTGGCCCATATTCAACATATGTGCCCTTACTTATTTATGTTTTGAGTTTTAAGGAAGCATTTTATTTTCCTACACATGTGAAGTCTATAAAGTCTATTAGGGGCTAGAAGTATTTTCAGAAATTGGACAATTTTACATTTGATAATTGGTACCAGATAAAATATGGATCCTATAAATGATGTACCATGTGCATATTCAAAAATTAAACTGTAATCATTGAAAAATGTTTTAAGGGAATACACTTGAAATATTTGCATATAATAAGTTCACCTCTTTTGTGGTCAAGGTTGAAGCGCTCACATTATTTGGTAGCTGTTTCTTTTCACTAGAAAAGCGGCCACATTGCTGCAAATCGTGCCCTATGGCCATGCCCTCTTACTGCTCAGTGCTTAAGAAATTTGCATCATGATTACTGAGTAAAACACAGAGCTCTACTCATTTGTTGTTCACATCTGAGTGTTGTTTATCTGCCCTAGAGAACTCGCCTGCTTCTATAAAAACCGGGCTGAATTTAGTTTTCTGAATCATTTTGAATTCTGTTGCTTAGATACGCTCAGAGGAAAAAGAAATGTTACAAATTATCACAACAGGATGTGTGGGTTGGAATCAGTGTATCGAACGGGTGAGGGTGAAAACTTTATCCAGTTTGAAAGGTAGTGTCTGGAGATGATGCACAGACCAATAGACCCCAGGAACCATCAGACACCAGACATACGCGCTGTGGGTACGCTGGCAATTCGGTAGGTCTAACGGGAAAGAGATTCCGCCGGAATATTATTAAGACACTAGGGGATGAGTTCTGACCCAGTGATGCAGACTGTTTCCTTCTTGATCTGTTTAATCTCGTGGTTCATAACAGGGCGGTGCCGGGGCGACCAAGATAGCAGAGTCCAGCACACCCGCCTCGGAGTCAGACGCATCCTCAGGGATGCGAAGCTTTCACAGGCACCAGCAGAATCCCAAATTCGAGCCACTAGGCGGACTTCTAACTGAGCCTTTGACGGTGGTGGCCACTCCCTCACCATGCGGACACTCCCGACCTCAGGGGCACCGCTTGGGGGGCACACACAGGTAAGCCTGACCCCTTTTCCAAATTCTGCCTCCCCTGGTTTTTCTGCTTTTGGCTCCCATTACATCAATAACCGCTTTGCCTTGTTCACATTTTCTTCTCTTATTTATTCGACACGTATTTGTTGAGTTCCTGCTATGGGCCAGAAATTGGTCAAGGCGGAAGTAGAGACAAACCATATTTAATCCTCATTGTCATGGACCTGACATTCTCATAGGGGTGACTGAGAATTAACAAACAAAAATACCACATTATTTGTGTAAATTAGTTTAGGGGGGTGATACGTGTCCCCCCTCTCCCCCAAAGATAACGTCCAAGTCCTAACCCGGTGCCTATGAATATGGCGATATTTGGGGAAAGAGTCTGTGCGGATACGATGAAGTGAAGGATCTCGAGAGGAGATCATCGTGCACTGGAGAGAGGCCCAAATGCAGCGACAGGTTCTTTGTAAGAAGATGCAGAGGCACAGACAGCCGGCCATATAGAGATGGGGCAGAGGGCCACCCCAGGCCGGGGGACAGCAAAGCCTGTGGGAGGCCACCCGAAGACACACACGTGGGACACGTTCTCCCTCAGAGCCCCCCAAGGGGACCCGTTCTGCCAACACCTTGGTTTTGGATTTACGGGCTCCAGACTGTGAAAGAGTAATCCTCGGTTGTTCCAAGCTGCCAGTTTGTGCTAGTCTGTGACTATAACCTCAGACAACCAGCACAGTCGTGACCCCGAGAAGTAGCACCGAGCAGGCGAGGGAGGGCAAGAGGCAACAACAAAGCCTTTGCTCTAATCAATGGCCTATCTTGTCGGGCTTGTTCTGATTTTTCAAGCTCCGGAGTGCACGTTGTGTTTTAGATTCACATTGGGAGCTGTCCTGATGAAATCACCTGCGTGTCCCTCCAGCTTACGTCAACAGAAGGTGCACAAAATGTTGGAAGTTAAAAGCAAGGGCTTCCCTAGTCTAAGTGACTTTAGTAAGGTAGACACCAAACAACCACTTACACTTTTAGCTATAGAAATCATCGATGGATGTTTTGACCTTAAGTCTATTCAAATAAGATCATTCATTCATTCATTCATTCACCGAGCTCCTACTATGTGTCAGCTGCCCAAATGCATCTGTGGCTTTATCATAAGGGGGCAGATGAACACATCCTCACAAAGCAATAAGTTTCACATTTAAGAGCATCCAACAAAGAAGACATAGAGCTTCTCTGGACCAAAAAAACCCAACGTTGCTAGAGGTCATTCCTTCATTCCCAAGGGCAGGATATGGGAAACAGATGACTTGGAATGAAGAAGAGCAGCAACGAGGTGGCAGAAGTCAAGCCTGGGGCCTTCTAGAGGGGAGGCCAGAAAAGCTAGCTGAATCGTCCGGCAAAGGCCAGATGAGGAGGGCCGGGTGGGCCCGTGAGGAGTCTGGATTGAAGTCAGAAATGAACATATCACCTGCTGCCATTAGTCTGGGTTCTGGGCACTGTGTTCAAAGAAGCTGGAACAGAACCTCCACGGATCTCTGCATTTCATGGGGCCATAACCTGAAGCTTAGAGAAGTTAAGGAGCTTGCCCAAATTCACACCTCTGCTCCGTGGCCAAGCCGGGCTTCAAACCCAGCCTCTCGCAAGTTCCTGCTACAGCCTAAGCTGGTGCTTCTCAGAAAGTGGCCTCCAGGTCACGGCCAGGCCACCATGAAAGGAGCACAGTGTTGAGAGTCCCCGACAGCAGGTGTTGGAGACTTCGCAGGCTCACGTGCACAATGACCGTGACTCACCAGGTTGTGGAGAGGCTTGGAGGGCATGGAACTCCATGGAGCCATCTCCAGTGGGAGAGCTGTGGACGGGTCAGCAGCCTAGGACCTCATCCTGCTCTGAGAATTAATTGTAAAAAAGCGAAAGCAAAAGCAAAACCAACTGGCCCTTTGTGAAATGAGTCTGAGAAGCACCTCCTAGGCAGAAGAAGCCCGGACACCAAGAGAGGTCATCATCTGTGTCTCTTCCAAAGGGCCCCTGGGAGCTGCCACATGCAGGATGGAGAGAAACAAGCCTGCAGGATCGCACCCACATCTCTGGCTCGGGAAACTGGAAGGGCGAGGATGCTTGGAAACCCAAGGAAGAATGAGAGACGAGCATGGGCGCTGTAGGGAACAGGCTGACGCGCCCGCCTAAGGGAATGAGGGGCTGTTTAGCTCAGTCCACATCCCAACAGTAGGACGAGAGCAGCAGCTCCTGAGCTCTGACTGTGAAACCAACGTAGAGCAGCCAGAATCTTGGGTTTGCCTCTCGCTCACTGTGTTTCCTTGTTTGTGAAATTGGGGGAGTAGTAGTTCTTATCTTATAGGGTTTTATAATTCAATTAGCTGTGCACACAAGATGGGCACAGGACCTGGCATATAATGCATTATTATCATCATGCACTGGCTAATGGGATATTAACCAGAAATCTGAGGAGGTGTCTGAACTACGGTGTAAATATTAATGTTGTCAAACAGGTGTAACGGGCAAGGCTGAGGATTTTCAGCAAGCTTGCAGAGTAAAGGGGAAGAGTGGCCGAAGCAGAGTCTGAGGGTCATTTAAGAGGCAGATAGAGAACCAGAAGCGCATGAGGAAGACCACAGGGAGGGCAAAGACAAACAGAAGACGGTGCAGGAGCGAGGGAGGGAGGCGTCTACAGTAACCTGTAAAATTAACACCTCAGAGGTGGAACCCAAGTGAAATCTGGGTCTTGAGAAGGAGCTAAGATTCAGGAGAATCCCTGAGGGAATGGGACAGGTGATTTGCCAGTTTTAACATTGCATTGTTCATCAGCGTAGACTCAAGCACTTAAACGTCCAGGGGCTTCAAGCACATGGTCTATGCAGTGGTGTGGGTAGTAGGCGTGGTCCAAATGCACACGGAAGTAGATGCCCATGCATGTCACGTGCGTGGAGTCTGATAATAAAGGAACACAGTGCTGGGCATCTCACCCCCAACAGGACTCATTTCTACAGATGACAATATTCACCAGATGGAACTAGGGTCCCAAGCCATTATTGATCATTTACTCTGAATCAGGGGCCAACAGAAGATAGTCCATGGGCCAAACACTGTCTGTTTTTGTGAATAAAGCTTTATTGCCACAGAGCCATGCCCATTTGTTTCTGGCTGCCTATACACCACATGGCAGCCTTGAGTATTTGGGACAGAGACTGCCAAGCTTGCAAGTCATAAAATATTTATTGTGTGGCCTCTTATGGGAAGAAGCTTGTCAGCTGCCGCTCTGAATGCTCCGTGCACCAAATTGCTGCAGCCTCTCTTGCGTATGTCGCTACATTACTGCACACGGAATTTTAGATTTAGGAGACAAAATGACGTGAACTGCTGCAAGATGAATATGTAAGTTGATTTGCAAAGATGCTTTTGTGAGAGCGCATGCTTACCTGGGGTCATCCCTGCAGAACAGGAAAGGGCCATTCACCAGCCAGCCAATTTTAAGACTGACACCAACACGTACATGAAAATTGCTCATCACTCATCATCAGGGAAATGCAAATCAAAACCACAATGAGATACCACCTCACTGAGAAGGAGGAGGAGGGGGAGGAGGTGGGGGGCAGGGAGAAGAGGAGGTGGGGGAGGGCCTAGGTAGCAGTCTTGCCGAGGATTTGGAGAACATGGAATCCTCCTCTGCTGATGGTGGGAATGTAAACTGGTGCAGCCACTGTGGAAAACAGTATAGGAATTCCTCAAAAAATTAGAACTACCACACAATCCAGTAACTCTAATTCTGGGTATATATCCAGAAGAACCTAAATCGGGAATTTCAGGAAATATCTAAGTATCTGCACTCCCATGTTCATTGTGGCCCTATTCACAATAGCCAAGTCATTACACTCTATTTTTTTTTTTTTCTTGTCTGCATTTGTCCTGCAGGAAATTTGTCCTGTAAATGTAAGCCATGTGACGTATGTCAGCAGGATACACGTCTCCTTCCTGACTTTAATAGGGACGCATCTGGCGGGTCCCCATTATGTATGACGTCTGTTGAAGTGTCTGTGAGTAACGTGGGAATCCCCTTCTCTCTTCCTCTGATGGGAACCAACGTTGGAAATGGGCGTATGGTTGTTCTCCTTCCATCTGTTAATGATGAATTATACTAGTACATTATAGATGCTTAATCATTTAGGAATCCTCAAGCCTGAACTGGTCATAATGTATCGATTTTACATAAATTGATGGATTAAGCACATTAATATTTCTTTAGGACTTTTTAATATTGTTTCCTTGTTGGCAATATGAATGACAAATAATCATCATAAACTAGATAAAAAGGTTTTCCTTAGGTTTTTGTGCCCTAAAATACTTGGCATAAAACAGAAGTTCTTGTTCCAGAAATTTGGGGGAATTCTCCTGGTAAGTATCTGGCTCAGGAAAGATCTTGATTTCTTGGTGTGTGTATATAGTGTGCGTGTATCTGTTGTGATTAAAGACTCAGTATTTTACCAATTATAAGACCTTAACAGTTTTCTATTGTTTCTGAGTTAGTCTTGGTTCTATGTACTTTTTTTATAATAAATTGTCCATTGATTTTTTTATATTCATTGGTATAAGTTGTTCATAGTATTTATTTATTTATCTATTTATTTATTTATTTGGACTTAAACAAGGCTTGGGCTTATCCATAGAGCACTTTTCCAATCTTATGTTTCTAGATTGTTCTAGCTCTGAAGTGTTTCCAGTCGTCCTGGTGACATCGACTCTTACTTCATCGTTTACCACCTTGGTGATTTTGTTTTGTGATTTTAAGTAATTTATTTGTGCTGATTCTGTGGTGAGTTTTGAAAAACTTGATTGGAATTGCTAGTTTGTTACATTTAAAGCTTTTAAACTGTATTTATTTAAGCTACAGTTTCTTTTTTTTTTTTTTTAAGATTTTATTTATTTATTTGAGAGAGAGAGAGCATGAGGGGGCGGGGGGTCAGAGGGAGAAGCAGACTTCCCGCCGAGCAGGGAGCCTGATGTGGGACTCGATCCGAGGACTCCAGGATCATGACCTGAGCTGAAGGCAGTCGCTTAACCAACTGAGCCACCCAGGCGCCCTAAGCTACAGTTTCTTAGTTCCACTTAGCAATTTCGTCCAAATTTTGACATTGATGTTTTTATTGTCCATCTGATCTAAATGTCCCAGACTTTCCCAAACATGTTTGTTTTTTTGTGATGATTATTAGCTTCTTACTTTATTTCATTATTATCTGTATGAAGTTTGGTGAAACTTGCTCTGTGGATATATATGCTGTTAGTTTTTCTAAATAATCATGTATTTTTCTTACATTTTCTGATGATTGGTTATTGATTAAATCAGTGTTTTTTTCCTGCTTTTTTGAGATTAATAGAGGTATTCTACTGTGTGTCTGACAGCTTAGCCTTTTTTATGTTAGGTTTTGCTGCTTATACTTTGAACCTCTTTTCTTGGTTACAGATGGTTTCAGAATTATTATATTTTCCTGGTTATTTACTCCTTTGACCCTACTGATTCCTTATTCTCACAGTCCATATTATTAATCATTATCACTCTCACTACATTGTGTTCTTTATGACAGGACTTTAAAATCCCTTGAGATTTAGAAGTCAAACTTAATCTATTAACATTTAGTGTAAATTTTATTGTATTTGGATTTATTCCTACCTTCTTTTTTCATTTTTGTTCTATTTTGCCATACTTTCTAGTGTTAGTTTTTTAAATCCTTTCCTGACTTTGGTAGATCAAATTTTCATTATTCATATTCTTAAACTGGTTTGGCCTTATATATTCTATGGGTGGTTACTCTAATATTTTAGTATATATACATGAGTTAATATTTAATTTAATCAGTATCTCTACCTTCTACTCAATAATATAAGATGTTTAGCATAGTATTACCGATGATTGGATGTACCTATATGATGGTATGGTAATTTGAGTGCCTGATAAAAATATCCCACCTTATTTGAAAGAAAAACATTCGTTATTGCTAAAACACTTTTAATTTACAATGTATTTTTACTTATTTTGACTAGCCAAACATTATCCAAGTTGTTAGAATTCCATTTTTATTTCCTCTGACATCTTTCTTTGGTTTCCAGTTTTCTTATTGAGGGACATCCCTTCACAGTGCTTTCAAAGAAAATTTCTCAGTCTCTAATTTTATGGAAATTATGTATATCTCCACTAGTGTTGAATTACGGGTCAGCTAGTATAATGTTCTGAGTGAATTCTTATTCTTCAGCACTCTGAAGATGCTTGCCCATGGTCTCCTGGCCTTCTGAGCATTTTCTACTTGCTTTCCTTGGACAATGCTGCTCCCTCTTTCCCGTTCTGCAGGTGCACCAGGATCGGGAAGAGTGCATCCCTTTACTTTCCTTCTGTGCATCTTACTCCAGGGCGCATGTCAGGTGCTTCTTCCCTCTCGTTGATTCACTCAGCAAACATTCTCCCAACTCTCACTCTGCAGGAGGTATCTTTCTAGGCACTGGGGGTCAGCGATGAACACAGGGAAAGATATCTGCTTCTGTGGAAATTCTTCTGCTGGTACTGGGGAATTGCATGGTCTGCCACATCAACTGTGTGAAAAACAGAGGTTAAGGTCAGGAAAGGGTTTTATTTGTTCATCACTTCATCACCTAATTTGCTTATGCTCCACTTAATGTAGCCTTGAAAGGTAAATCCTCACAGCAGAGAGGACATTTAGGTGTGAACCTAAGGGACAGGGGGTGGGTACCAGGGACATGGGCAAGCATTCCTGCACAGGACACCCTCAGGACTCTGGGCAGGGCAGGCAGTTGGTTGGGATATGCAGCAGGGGCTGCTCCAAGGTGGAGGGTGACCTGGGGCCGGAAGCCGGAGCATGCGGTGCCGTCTGCGGGCTCCTGGGAAGTGGGGGCAGACTTCTTCAAAAATGTGAAGTTACAACTATGACACCCATTCAAAGACTAGTAGCCACTAGGAACTTTTTATCCCATCTTAATTCTGTCTTTGAGTCTGTAGACATTTAAAAAACATTGTGCGGACACCTGGTGGTTCATTCAGTTGAGCATCCAACTCTTGATTTCAGCTCAGGTCATGATCTCAAGGTCGTGGGATCGAGCCCTGCATCGTGCTCTGTGCTGGGTGTGGGGTCCACTTGAGGTTCTCTCTTCCTCTCCCTCTGCCCCTCCCGCCTGTTCTCTCTGTCTCTGTCTCTGTCTCTCTCTCTCAAAAAAAAATCTATCTACCCTTAGCAACTTTCAAACATGCAACACAGCATCTTTAACTAGAGTCTCCTTGCTGGACACCACATCTCTAGGACTTACTTATCTTATAACTGGAAGTTTACACCTTTTGGGTGAAATACTCTTTTAACTGAATTAGTCCTACCCTACAGGAAGCCATGAAAGTGTTTCTAGCCATGGACGAGAAGACATTCCCAACTTGGGCTGCCCCTGCCCCACTGGGCTCCGGGAGTTCCCCCCTGAATCCTGACCTTAAACACTACTTCTTGAAGAGGAGTCGTCTGGGCCCAGAGGGCCAGCAGGGAGGTGGCAGAATGGTGGTGTGTGTGAGTGGTGGACACTGGGGGTACAAGAGGGAGAGGATAAAGCTGACGCAGCTTCCCTCTCCATCTAAGGGATGCTGCTGTTTGGTTCAGGCTCTGGAGCACAGAGAGAGCAGGTGCCCATCTGGGGACTTTGCTTTCGAGGGGCTTGGGGAGGGGCAGGTGGCCTCGTGGCTGCCCTGAGCTGCAAGGGGTACAGCCCAGCAGTTTGTCCTTCTGCCACAAAGCCAAAACCATTCAGTATCTGGCTCTCGACAGAAGACGGTTTCTGATTCCTGATCTAGAAGATACCATGCTCTGTGATTTGTCCACGCAACACGTTAGGCATGGCTTTCCATTTACCCACTGTGACCTTTGGAGTTTTAATTTATATCATTTGTATTTGGTTATTTTCTGAATATGCTATGTCCATTTTAACAGTTTTACCTTGTGAAATTTTAAATCTTGCTCTCTCTCTCCTTGAACATAATAAACAGACACTGTAAAGTTAAATCTGGTTGTCTGGTATCTGTGAATTTTGTTGACCTGTATTTATTACCTATTGTTTCTCATGATTGCCGGTCAGACTCTCTTGTCTCATTATGGGTTGGGTGATTTTTAAAAACTGTTTATTGAGCATCCATAGTCGGCAAGCACTGTGGGTGGGAATGCAAACTGGTGCGGCCACTGTGGATAAACAGTGTCGAGGGTCCTCAAAAAATTAAAAATAGAAATACCACATGATCCAGGATTGCCACTTGAGGGTATTTATCCAAAGAAAATGAAAACAGTGATTTGAAAAGATATATGGGATGGGTAATTTTGTTATCTTGTTTTGAAATTTCATTTGAAAAATAATTTTTTGACGTGAGGCCTAAACACATGTAGTGTTCTACCAGAAGTATGTGCTCTTTTCAGGTGCCTGGAGCATGTCCAAGGTCATCTGAAGGCAGTGACAGAACTTGAGATTATTAGAAGTGTTTAAGGCCGATGCCGTCCCCCTGAGAGCCTCTCCTTCATGTCCACATCTCCACACGTGGACTGTTGAACACAGAGCCTGTGGGTCATTACTGTGTTCCCTCCTGCACACCGTGGGGGTCCTCAGCTGTGAAAAGCACTGCTCCTCAAGCACCACTTTGGAGATCAGCAAACTCAGCACCATAAGGGTCTCCTATTTCTCTTTTCTGCTAGACCTTAGCCTTATAATTATTTTCTAGGCCACTCCAGTGTAACTGCGAGGTTTTCCCTATTTGATCGGTTTTTTCATTTGCCTAAGACAGATGCTTTAATGTCACCAGTTTACTGCTGCTTGCAGCTCAGGTCCCGCGGCAGAATTTCTGACTCTCCATTCCTGTCTGGTCCCTTCTCTTCCCTGGAAAATGCAGGCGACTTATTCCTCCACTGAGTGACACCAGCCCAGCTGCACAACCCGCTCCGACCAGGGAGTGTGCAGGGAGAGCATTTGCTAGTGGATGCCCACTGTCCACCTCCCTCCCTCCCTCCCTCCCTCTCTCTGCGAGGACCTGAGTCTTTCATCCTTCCAGGGGTTCAGGCGAAGATATCCATCCTCTCTTCTTGCTTATCTCACATCAAATACCAGCAGATAACCTTAGCTTTCACGTAAAATGTGTCTGGATTCTGAGCCCACCTTAGCGTCTTCTTGGCTACACCTTTGAGCTGCCATCATCAGAAATAACGTCCTGAGTGTTTATGCCCTTGTCCCTGTTACAAATTCATGACACAGGAATCAGAATAAGCCACTGACGACAAAAATCCAATCACACCATCTTACACGTCTCTTGGAGCAAAAGCCAAAGGTCTAACAATCATTTACAATCCTGAGAAACAGACAGGATTGTAACCCTGCCCACCTTCTTCTGCTCACTCGTGACTCTGGCCACGGTGACTTTCTTCCTGATCCTCAGCACACGGCCGTCCCCTGCTGCAGCTTTCCCCAGAGCCCCTCCCGCTTCTAACAGGATAGGATGCGCTTCTTTATTACGTTTACAAAGTTGTTTTCCACTTTTTTCCTACTCTGCACTCACAGTGTCCTCAGTCAAGAGAATTAAAGGCTGCGTGTGTTCTGGCTGAGTGTCTGCAACACCACCAGGCAGACTGTGGGCCCTTGAGCAGCGCGGCGGAATGGCCAGTCTTAGGCTCGTGCACGCTGACCCCCGGGGACAACCTCACGTAGGACCTCCTAGGGTTTTAGCCGTTGCGTGTCAGAAATTCCCTATTACACAGCTGAATGCAGAGGAACGCCCAACAACCCCGGGTGCATCTTGGTGTTTATTTAACTTCTTAAAACTAGCTATCACCATGGTGTCTAAGAAAAAGCTCTCTTGATTAATTATTAATCAAACAAATGAGTCACTAAAAAGGTTGGTGAGTGAATCACCCGGACACAAGAACTTACACTTATGCTAGTTATGGAAAGGAAAGATCTGATTAGAGAGAAAAATCCAGGATTTGAGGCCCAAAGTCCCACAAGGCAACATTTTTTTGAATCTGCAAAGTACATAGTCACTAATTTTCTGGAAGTTTAGTTATAACGTGGAGGACCACAGACATGAGTGGGAAAATGAAGTGATTGTACTGCGAGTCTGTCTCCCACTGTCCCCGTGACCCCAGGCTCTCCCTCACGGACCAGAAGCCTGGGGTACCGAGTTGTCCTTGAACAGTGGTGCCCTTGACCTCCTGCCACACAGGAGTCTAGTCTTCTCTGAGCCCACAAGCCACCACTGTCCTCCCGGGGACCCGGACAGTCACTGGCATTGATATTCTGTTTCCTTCACAGTGAAATCTAGTTCTGCAATACATAAATCTAAGAATATCAAACAACACCTGAAGACGTAAATACAAATGTCAAGACCACCTGAAATTCATGCCCTTGAGATAATTCCTATGAGCACGCTGGTGATCACTTATTCACATGCTGCTTTAGAAGATTATGTAACTGTCTTCATATTATGTCTCGCTGTTTTGTTTTTCTTTTCAATCTTGGACATAGTTTCCTTTTTTTCTGTCACTGACCCTCTCTCTCTTCTCATCTCCTCCATCGATATATCGAAATACCCAGGAAAACAATGTGAACAGCAAAATGGGTATCTTTCCATAATATTCTTCATCAGATGAACTCATACTACATACAACTTTTTCATTTTCCTTTGTGTACTTAAAAATACAGAATATCACAATCCTCAGAACTCAGTAATATGACCAAACAATGCAATTAAAAATGGGCAAAAGATTACATCAAACACTCACCAAAGATATTCAGATGGTAAGTGAGCACATGAAAAAGATGCTCAACATCATGAGTCACTAAGGAAATATAAATAAAAATCACAATTATATACCCATGGTAACAGTGAGTCCAGCTAGTGTTGGTAATAATGTGGAAAGACAAGAAGTCTAATACACTGCTGGCGGGAGGGGGACATAAACTGGTGCAGTCTGTTTGGGAAACTATCTGGCAGTTTCCTATAAAGTTAAATATACACCTGTAATATGACTGAGCCTTCCCACTTGTAGGAACTTACCAAGGACGTGAAAGCTCACATCCACACAGAGATGTGTCCCTGAGTGCTCCCAGCAGCTCTGTTTGTAAGAGCGAACACTGGAAATGAGCGTTCATCAAGGAAATGGATAAATGAAGTGAGTGGTACCATATGGTGGAATATTACTTGGCAATAAAAAGAAAGGGACTCCAGGGCAAGCCGCGTGGATGAATTTCAAAATAAGTGAAAGAAGCACGACAAAGAGTAAATATTGTATGCGTCCATAGTCCATTCACAAGAAATTCCGGAAGTTCTGAACTAGTTTATAGGGAGGAGAAAGTGGACTCGTGGTTGCCTGGGGTGAAGCTTTTATTAATCTATAGTACACATATCTTTCCAAACTTTATATTTTTTCTTGGTTTTGCTGTAGCATAATTTGCCATACTATTTGAAATATTATATAGTAAATTCTGTGTATATTTTTAAAATAATGGTTCTTGAGTTTCTTATCTTGATTTGAAGTATTTTCATAGACACTTAGGATAAAAATATTCTGATTAAATTATCTATACAGCTTGTTAAGGTATAATTGGTGTATTATAAACTGAATGTGATAAGCATATAATTTTATGAATTTGACTCTCCTATGGCTTCAATTATTTTGCCTTTTCATTAGAATTATTTTGTCCAACATCCAGAGATGAAAATGGATATTGCTTTTTCTGGTATCAGTAGCCAATAAAACTTTAACAAGTCATACAATCCTCAGGAATAACTTTAACAGGAATAATCTATCTGAAAAAAGAGAAAAAAAGCCTGCACAAGGCATAGTATTTTCTCCTAAAAGAAGATTTACTAAGTCTTATTTCAAAAGTGATATAGACATTAATTTTATATGAATTAAAATAGATTCACAATTGTAATTATACTGTCATGTTTGAAAATTGAATAAAATGATTCCAAACTGGAGAAGGAAGAATAAATGCCAGATAATATCCAAAATATCAATACAAAGAGTCATGGAGGGTCTGTCCTTTCCAATTACTAAAATGTATTATAAATCTGGAGTAATCAGAAAGCATGGAGCTGGCATGCTTACAGACGTACTAAGTAGAATGGTGCAGGATTCTAGAAATAGGTATGAGTTATATATGAAAAGAGATTATATGGCAAAGTGTTATTTTAATTTTTAAAATATTGTAGGACTCAGCGGGATAGCAAAATCTGGAAGGAAACTAAGTGGTATTGCCTACCTCACACCATATACACAACTAGCATGACAGATGTATTCTTTTTTTTTTTTTTTTTGATTTTATTTATTTATTTGAGAGAGAGAGAGAGAGCACAAGGAGGGGGAGTGGCAGGCAGAGGGAGAAGCAGACTCCCCACTGAGCTGGGAGCCTGATGCGGGACTCGATCCCAGGACCCGGAGATCATGACCTGAGCTGAAGGCAGATGTTTCACTGACTGAGCCACCCAGGTGCCCCCAGATGTATTCTTGATTTATCCTTTCCCTGTATTATCCATAAACCCCATGTCACCAGGGAAGTTTACACCTAAAAACAAGAACAACAAATACATAGTCTTTGGTGTCAGAGAGGCCTGGGCTCAGATTCTGAATCCATCATTTTACATGTTTGACTGGGACAGGTTATCTAAGGCCTCCAAACTAGTTTTCTGAATCGTACAGAGGGATGGGAATGCTCACTTCACACGGTGGTCTGGAAGATTATGTAATAACACCCAAATAATCTGTGTCACATTACGGTGCATGGTCTAAAATCAACCAAAATTACTTCATGCTGCTGACTCCCCAGGACCGCTGAGTCCACGAATGCGTCACCCCTCACATCTGTCCCTTTCTCGTTCGTTAGGTGTAGCGTGGAACCTGGCTTATGACAAGTCCTCCTAACCCTACATACTGCGTCTCCTTGCCCTTGATGTCATGGTGGCCATCACCCCCAGGTGACCTCCTAGGGCAGACACACACTCATCTTCCCTGAGTCTCTAGATAAATCGTCATTCCTCCCTTTTTAGGTCCTTTCTGTGCCCCAAGGCCTTTGGAGCCACAGATCACTGGAATACATCTCCTGCATTCCACAGAGAATACAAAAAGAAGCTGGATGACGTTCCCTTTCCCTTGAAATTGTGCTGATTCAAGAAAACGGGCTGCACGCTGCGGCTCCTGACATTGAATTCCATCGAGCAGAGGTCAGGACTATACCCACCTATTACTCCTGTCATTGCCAAAAGTATTATTCACCTCGTGTTGGGTTCCAGAAGGCATTCAAACACATAACAAAAGGGGAGTTTGAACAAGTTGGAACTCTTCACTTCGGGCAGAGTTGGAGCATGCCATTTCTTAGCAGCTTAGTATCTTCTTGCTCAGAACAAACCTTCCCACTGATCTGAAATACCAACGTACACTCAGCTTTCTCATTATCATAATCAGAGAAAATCAGAGCAAGTTTAAACGAGGTACAAAGCACATGAGTATACCAACCTCATTTTCACCTTTGTATAATAAATTTAAATTGCTGGGAATGGTGACATTATTTATACATCATACTATTTCTTAAGAGTGTTAAAAGCTTATAAAACTCAGTGAGAATTTCAGTGGAAATTGTCAATACTACTTATAAGACCCTAAGTCCACAGGTCTGGACAAGTTACTGATTTTTAGAAATGCTTTGTAAAACTGTAACAGCATTTCTGATGATCGTTAAGGATCCGTGATGTAGAAAAGAGGGATTATCTGTAGTTAAAAGCTGGGTTCCTTAGCCTGCTTAGACATAGCAAACTGAAAATGTTTATAGAAACAAGAGCAGTAAAGTGTTTGTTTGTTTTTTCAAAATACCTTCTTTATGGTCTTATAGAGAAGAGGGTTCATGCTTGTTGCTACTTGTGGGCTGAAGCTTTAAGAACTGTTGAATGATTTGGATTTAAGAATTGTTGCATGATTGTGTCCTTTCTTTCCCTGCAAATTCTTGGAGGTAGAGATAGAGTTTCTCTGGGCCTGAATCCTGCCCGTGTCCAGTGAAGAGCAGAAATCCTCATCTTGCCCACAAGGGCCAAGTAGCAAGAACAAGAAATACACCTCTTTCTTGTAGCCCACTGAGAGTACATTGGCGCATAGCATCATCTATCATATCCTGACGCATATTTCTATTTACAAGTGCCACAGGGCCTTAAAAGTTCTTATGCTCAGTTCCTTAATTTGTCAGGTTGAATTCTATAAAACTGCTGGAATTAGGTCAAAAGCAATCAAAGAGGAGAATACACATCTTTATGTGCCCCCAATCATAATTTATCAACCATTTTGCATTGATTTCTTCTGATTAATATTCTGATATAAATATTTCTCATGTTGCGATGAACATTTTCATAGATTTTAGTGATTTCATATCTCTTCGTAGATGTAATTAATTCACCTGGTGTTATTGTAATATTGTATTTGTCTCATTTTTCATTACTGTTTGTTTTAGGATGACCATCTTTGGAAATATAACATTGCTACTATTTTGGACTGTGTATTAGGACCTATTCTGAGAAACACAGGGGGCAAAATATATAAGTATTTAGAAAACATTTCATGTACATTGATAAATTTAGTTCTGGAAAGGGTTACTCATGAATACTGCAGATGGTCCCATCATATTTTTCTTGTATATAATGATGATTCCACCCCTACCTGGTCCCCATGAGTCAGACAAGATATTTTGACAGGGGGTGGTCCACACTCCTCTTCCCCCTTTCCTCATCATGAGCAGGGCCCAGACACCAGCTGAGTCCTGACCCCCACCCAGACTCAACAAGGCAGACAGGGTGGTGGGAGGTGGACCCAGATGGCAATCCATGTCTCATGACTCATCTCCTGTCTCCTAGTGCCAGCAGAACCCGACTGGAGGGGGCTCACACCTCTACTCAAAAGAAGTGAGATGCTGGACTTGATGCTTTGCTTTCACCAGGCAGGTGTCAGCAGAACCAGGTGGAGCCAGAGGTCCACCTTGATCTGTAGTGAGGCAGTGTGCTCAGTGCTCCACATGCTGGGGTGTTGGTAGGGTCCATGGGGAAGCTGAACATACACACCTACCCAGTCCTCATGCTGCATCTCAACAGGGAGGTTCAATAGGATTCAGCATTTCAAAAATAAAAAAATTAAAAAGCCAATTTCCAGGATGTAAGTGAAAGTTACTTGTCATATGAAGAACCAGGAAAATTGCAATATATGTGAAAGGACACCAATACAAAGACGAATCAAATGTTGGAATTATCTGACAGTGACCTTAAAACAGTTCAAATGAAAGCACACTAACCAGTGATTTTGAATTCTTGTAAGACAAATGAAAAAAAAAGAAATAGAATTTTAACAAAAAAATAGAAATCCTAAAAAAGAACCAAATTCATTTATGGAACTGAAAAAATAAAATCAGTTTATGGAAATCAGCTTATTTCCCTTTATTTATTGAAATAAGGGAAACTCTCTGAATGAGCTCAATAATAGCTTGAGGTGACAGAATCAGTGAAGTTGTGGACAGATGAATACATTTACTCAATATGAACTACAGAGAGAAAGTAGACTGGGGGAAGAAAGCTAACATTTATGGTTGGAGTTCCAGACAGAGAAGAGAAAAGTAAAACAAAATGTTCAAAGAAATAATGGCTGAAAACTTCCCAAATTTGATGAAAGACTAAAACTTACAGATTAAGAAGCTGAGTCAAACTAATAGAATAAACACAAAGAGCTATGTATGCTGAGATGTGATAATCAAACATCTGACAATGAAAGACAAACAAGAAGTCTTGAAAGCAGCCAGAGAAAAACAGGCATTGTTTCTAGGGCATTGTTTCTAGAGCCTGAATGATGGGGGATTTCCCATCTGAAATCTTGGGGGTCAGAATGATGTGCAACATTTTTCGTGTACCGAAAGAAATGAACTCCACCTGGCAATTCTAATCGCTGTCAACTGTCTTTCAGAAATGAGGAGGAAATAAGATATTCCTGACAAAGGAGAATGGAGACTATTTCCTGCCAGCAAACGATCCTTACAGAATGACTATAGGAAGTTCTCTGAGCAGAAAGAAAGTGAGCTCAGAAGGCTTAGAGCCCCAGAAGGGGAAGAAGGACATCAGCATGTGCAACATTGGTGGGCGGGGCGGGGGGCGGCGATATAATAGACTGTCCTACTTCTCATGAGCTTCTTCAATCATACTCAATGCTTGAAGCAAAAATTGTAATACTACAATCAGCAATGGATTGCTCCTGTGGTACATCCTTTCCCTCATCTTTTGTTTCTACACTATCTGTGTCACTAAGTGTTTTTACCCAATCTTTGTATTTTAACTAGAGTGATTATACCATTTACATTTAACGAATACTTACTTGGGTTTATGTTTATGTTCTTGTTGCTTTTCATTTGTCTTCTGGTCTTTGTTCTTTTTCTCCTCTCTTCCTGATCTTCTTAAGTTCATCAAGTATGTTTTATCTTTCCATTTTATCTCCTCAACAGGTTTGCTAGCTATAATCTTTTATTTTGTTGTGTTGCTCTCAGGTTTATAATTTGTAGCTTCTGCATATCAGAATCTATCTTCCTCAAAGAACCTGATATCAGTGTATTACCACTTTACTTGCATGTATATTTTGCTATTTACTTGTTATACATTTTGTACTGACAGTTGACATAATTCTGCCTCAAATATATACATTTATTGTTGTTATTTGTATTTGAAACATTCTATTACCTATTTTCAGATTCACATTGTTATTGTTTTTCCTTAAACTTTCTATTTTCAGAGAATGATAGATTCACCTGCAGCTGTAATAAGTAATGCAGAGAAGGTTCCCTATGTGCATTGTCAACTTTTCCCCAATGAGAGTATCTTGTAAAATTATAACAAAGTAATAAAACCAGGATCTTGACATGCATGCAGAACATTCAAGATACAGAACATTCCATCCCCCACAAGGGACCCTCATGTTGTCTTTTGTAGCTCATGTCTACCTCCCTTCTCTGATGCCCACATGGATTCCTGGCAACCTTACTCCATTTCTGTATTTTTATTTCAATAACGTGATGTAAATGGAGTCACACAGTATGTGACACCTGGGACACTCTTTTTCACTCAGCTCATTCCCTACACATTCTTCTGTGTTGTTGCATGTATCAAAACATCAGTCCTGCTTATTAGGGTGTAGTATTCCCCAGTGTGGATGTACCATGGCTTGTTAAAACACCTGCTTGTTCAAGGACATCTCAATTGTCTCCAGTGTGGGCTTTACCAGTAAATCTGCAATGAGTATTCCTGTAGAGGTTTTTGTGTAAACACAAGTTCTCATTCCTCTGTGCTAAATGCCAAGAATGCCGGTTTACTGCAGTCATATGGTAGCTGCATGTAGAGTTCTTTTTCTTTAAGACACTTCTACATTGTTTTCCTGAGTTACTGTACTATTTTATATTCTTACCAGCATTTGGTGTTGTCACTATTCTTTTAGCTAGTCTGGTAAGTATGCAATGGTATCTTATTGTGGCTTTAATTTACATTTCTCTAATGGTTAATGATGCTAAACATCTTTTAATGAACTTTATGCCATCTGCGTTTCTTCAATGACATGTCTCTTCATATTTTTCTGCCCGTTTTTCTATTTGGATTATTTGTTTTTCTTTTACTATTGAGTTCTGAGTGTTCTTTATATATTCTAGATACAAGTCTCTTGTCAGATATATGCTCTGCAATATATTTTCTCACTCTGTAATTTGTTTTTTTATCCTCCAAAGAGGATCATTCATGGAACAAAAGATTTCTCTTTTGATGGGGGTTCAATTTAATGAATCTTCCTTTCAATATATCAATATATATCAATATATATATTTCAATATATTCAATATATTATGTTTTTTGTGTCAATTCTTCACACAGTCCTGGATCCTGGACATTTTCTTCTACATTTTCCCCCCAAATTTATAGTTTGACATTTTACATTTATGATCAATTAGGATCAATTAGTAATTAATTTTGGCATAAGTTATGAGGTTAACGTATATATATTTCACCTATAAATGTCCAATTGCTCTAGAGTCATTTTCCTGCACCTTCATTGATTGTTTTTACATCGTTGTCAAAAATCAACTGTGCACATTTGTGTCAGTCTGGCTCTGGGCCCTCCATTCTGTTCTGTTGGTCTATGCATCTATCCCTTCACCACGAGCACAGTCCAGTCACCATAACCTACGTAATCAGTGTAACTATGTAGTAAGTCTTGAAATCTGGTAAAGTGATTCCTTTAATTATTTTTTAAGATGTATTTATTTATTTGAGAGAGAGAGAGAGAGAGAGAGAGAGAGACCAGCACGGGGAGGGGTAGAGAGAGAGAGAGTCTCAAGCAGACTCTGTGCTGAGTGCGGAGTGTGACTCGATCTCACAATCCTGAGCTCATGACCTGAGACAAAACCAAGAGTCAGATACTCAACTGACTGCGCCACCCAGACGACCCAATTCCTTTCATTTTATTTTTCTTTGTCAAGATCATTTTGGCTATTCTAGTTTGTTTGCCTTTGCATGTAAATTTCAAAATGAACTTGTTTACAGAAACAATCTTGAGGATTTTGCTAGGACTTGTAAACCTGTACACCAACTTAGGGATATTTCACACACCTCCTATTTCAAGTCTTCCAATTTGTGAACACAGTTGTATTTATTAAAACCTTCTTTGATTTCTTTCACCAAATTTTGTAATTTTTAGCATATAGTTACTGTAGATGGTATATACCTAGTAGAACTTTACATTTTCTTTTGAGATATTGTCAATGACACTGTGTTATAAACTTCAGTTTGCACATATTCATTGTAAATATATAGCAATGCAATTGATTTTTGTGTGTCATCTTATGATTGCAAACTTGACGAACACACTTAGTACATATAAGAGGTTTTCTGTTTTGGCTTTTGTTTCTGACTCCTTAGAATTTTCTACAGATAATCATGTCATATATAGTTAAGGAGACTTTTATTAGTATTTTTCCAATGTGTAAGCCTTTCATTTCTCTTTCTTTCCTCATTGCAGGGGCTAGGATTTCTAGTGCTGTGTTGAATAAGAGTGATGAGAGTAGACATCCTTCATTTTCAATTTTAAGGGAAAAGAAACAGACCATTAATATTATGTTAGCTGTAGATACATCCACTTTGAATGGGCTCTTTATCATTTTAAGGATGTTCCCCTCTATTCCTTACTTTTATGAGAGTTTTTATCATGAATGAGTGTGGTATTTTGTCAGTCATTTTCTGCACCATTGATTTGATTTTTCTTATTTAGAATGTTGAACCAGCCTTGAATATCTGTGACAAATCCCACTTGGTTGTGGTGAGTCCTGAGGTATAACTGTTTTTATAAATTGCTACAATCGACTTGCTAATTTTTGAGGATTTTTGCATCTAACTTTATGGTAGATATTGGTTATACTTCTTCTTTGTTTTCCTACTCTCTTTGGTTTTGGGATCAAGGTTATACTGACCTCATGAAATGGGTTTTCTGCTCTTCCATATTCTGCAGAGATTGAGTAAACTTGACGCTAATTCTTCTTCAAATCTTTTATAGAATTTTATTTATTTATTTATATATTTTTAAGATTTTTATTTTTATTTTTTTAAGATTTATTTATTTATTTGAGAGGGAGAGAGAGTGCGAGCAAGCAGACGTGGGGAGGGACAGAGGGAGAGGGAGAAAGAGAATCTCAAGCAGACTCCTCGCTCAGTGCAAAGCCTGACGCTGGACTTGATCTCACGACCCTAAGATCATGACCTGAGCCAAAATCTAGGGTGGGATGCTCAACTGACTGAACCACCCAGATGCCCCAGATTATGATTTTTTTTAAATAAAAATTTTACTTAATTCTATATATTTTCTTAATTTCCTTTGAAACATCTTGTTTGATTCATGCATGATTTAGAAGTCTCTTACTTAATTTTTAATTGTTTGCAGTTTTTCTTAATGTCTTTCTGTTATTGATACTCAGTTTGATTTCATTAGGGTCAGAAAATATACTCTTCATGATCTTGGTTCTGCTAAATTTTACGGAGATTTTTTTATGGGCCATGAAATGGACTATCTTGGTAAATGTCCCATCAGTGCTTGGACAAATATAGACTTTTCTGTCAATGTGTGGAGTGTTCTATAAATATCAGTTTCATTTTGTTGATCGACTGCATTGGTCAGATATCTGATATCCTTGTTATTTTGTCTTGTCCAATAGCCTTGTCCAGCCTCAACACCTGCTGGCCTTCAGTGTTCCTGGCCGCACCCCACCAGCTATTCCAAGTCCACCATCCTCTCCTGCTAGGCCACCAGCCCTCCCTTCATGACAAAATGCAACCCCCAGACCCTGGTGGTTTTTTCTCTTCCCAGTGTGACCCCTTTGAGGCTTTATGTGGTCTACAGTGTCCTCCTCCCCAGATGTGAGTAAATGTGGCTAATAAATGGGGCTCATCTCATCCATCTGGCCTCGGGCGTCACGAGTTCAGACATCTCATACTATTTAGGGTCAGATATCCGTCCTTCACCACCAGGTGAATAGGAAGTGAATGCAACGGTTACACATGACTTGAACACACTATCAGTGAACTTGACCTGATTGGCATTTATAGAACATTTCACTCGACGACAGCTGGAGACACATTCCTTTCAAGTCCCCGTGGAGCATTTCCCAAAACAGACAGCGTTTGGGTCTTCACAACAAATCACAATAAATTTAAAAGAATTTAAATCATACAGAGGATATTTGTTGATCACAGCAGAATTAGAAATAATTTATTAAATAGAAATAAGTCCCAGAGATCTGGAAAATCCTCACATAATTAGAAATTAAATAAACAATGTTGGTCCAAGAAGGAACTCACAATTAAAATCAACACATGTTCTTTAAGTGAGTAAAAATGAGAAAAGGTTGTGGAATACACATCAACCAGTTCTAAGGGAAATGTGTAGCTCTAACAGTCATGTTACAAGAGAAAGAAAATCTGCAGTTAATGGTCTGCTTCTACTATGATGGTCCTTATTATGCCATCTCTGATGAGTGTTGTGGCTTAAAACTCAGAAGTCAGCATCAGGGTACAAGCAAAGTCAGAATGATTTTTGTCATTCTGCATTCTGCTGTGAAATTAGAAGCATAAAAATCTTGAAGAGAGAGTGCCACAGGCCCAGAGATTCAAGGAACTACAAATACCATCAGATTTTAGTTGATATCTTAAGGGAAGAGAGCATGATTTATATTGCATGTTCTCCAGCTCCGCTCACACAACAGCAAGTAGGTTGTCTACTGAGGGTGGGTGTGCATCCCAAGACTTATGAGCCAGGCGCGGGACGTGTCTCTCTTAATGTCTTTTTACTTACGTGAGTGGCAGTATATTCTCCTTTACCCAGACATACAGAAATTAATTTTTAATGTAACTTCCAGCTCAACAAATCTTGGACCACGGTAGAGACAGAGATAAACACTTATTTATGGGCTCTTCATTAAGTTCTCATGGGAAGCCTGTAAGTCAAAAGCAAGATCATAAAAATGAGCTCATCACTCTTAGGAAGCAGATAAACTTGCTCAGATAAGATAATGAATGTCCCGAGTCCTCACTGTAAACTCTAAGTGAACTGTGCCTGAACTTGGGGAGGTTTGGGCTCTCGTCCGCGGGCTTCGTGGTCCTGGTGGGAGCCAGGTGTCAGCTCACCATCCCAGACATTGTCCTGCGTCTCTGAGCCAACCATGAACACGGAAGTGCAGAGCCCTCCCGTGCAGCTGGTTTTTATTAGTTTTATGAGCTTCACCTGACCCAGCATGGGGTGGGTTTGGAAACTCTACATGCAAAAATCTCTTAGTGTTTATAGACGAAGCAGTAAATCTTGGTGATGCCTGCTATCTGTGACTTAAGTTTCCTGCAGGTGATTGACACGTCCAAGCACGGCACCCAGGCTCTGGGTGGCGTGGCCTCCACCTGCCCTTTGGCTGTGTCTTGGGCAGTACCGCCACCCCAGGATCTGCCTCAGTCCTGGCGCAGGGCACTGCCCTGTCCCCTGATGTGCCTGGGTGACTGTCACATGTGAGCTGGTGAGCCCATCTTTTGTCTGTGCTGAAAACTTCTTCCCTGTGTTTTTGCACACTCGTGCTCCATGGTAGAGCTCTCTCGACGGGACGACCGGGCACGTGTGTCTGATCCACGAGCTGGGATCATTTTCCATCGTCCCTGCTGGCCAGGAAAGTGAGGATGTACTTGGCTTGTACAGGACGGATCTGGGAGTGGAGGCTGCAGGTCAGCCTAAGGAAGCACTGAGTTTCTGCTGGGGATGGAAGCAAAGAAGAGACAGAAAGGAGCTCATGCGGCAGCTCGGACCCAGGAATGACAGGCATGGTTGCTTGTGACAAGTGAGCAGAGATGTGGTACGACCCAACCCAGGTTCTTGGCTTGTGGGACGGGGGCAGACGGAAAGGCCATTCGCTGGAACAGGAGGGCCAAACTTCCTTGAGTCAGTGTGGTGTGTTGTGAACACAGAAGGGGATGGCCAAGCTCTGGCCCTGTTTCTGGAGTTTCCCTCTGGTGCCCAGGGGGAGGGATAAGTGAGAGGCTGGACACGGGGGCTGGACACCATGACGGCAGTCTGAACTTGAGAAGGGCCCCTGAGCTGTCGGTTCAGAGGACGGAGCTGTAGCCGTGGTGTCCCCTCCAACACAAAGGCTGGAGACCCCCAGACTTGACTTCTAGTTGAGCTTCTACGAGTCTGCTATAAACTCCACACTGTCCTCAGCATCCTTTCCTGGTTATCTTTTGGAGAGGGCCCCTAATAATGATAGTAGCTAATACCTGGGTAGGACTCAGTGTTCTAAACATGTGTTTTAGCTCATTTAATCCACATGAAACCCTATGAGTTAGGTGTTTTTTCTTATGTCCATCAAAAAAAAAAAAGGGAGGGGCGCCTGGGTGCCTCAGTCGGTTGAGCGACCGACTCTTGGTTTTGGCTCAGGTCGTGATCTCAGGGTCGTGAGAGTGAGCCCCACGTCAGGCCCAGCACTCAGCGCCGAGTCTGCTTGAGATTCTCCCTTCCTCTCCCTCTTCCCTTCCCCTCTATGCACACTCTCTCTCTCAAATAAATAAATTTTTAAAAAATCTTCAAAAAAAAGGAAATTGAGATGCAGAGAGAATAAAGCCTAAGATCACCCCAAAAATAAATGTTAGACTGAATTCCAACCTGACACTCTTGCCCCCAAATCCAGGTGCCTCACCACCCCGTGAACTGCCTCTTCCCCCGTTTCTTCATGCTTCTCGCTGCCCCGTCCACGGCACTTCGCTGATAGGGAGCTGTGGAAATGCGGAGGGGCTCCCCTGACAGTGTGACGGACAAGAGCTACACCGTCTCCCGACGGCTATCCCCAAACCACGCAAGGGAGATCACGACAGCTTCGCCGTGTTGGCAGGTGGCCGTGTTATGGCAGATGCGGCAGGTGCCATCCCCAATGTACGTTCCCGGGTTTCCCTTCTCCGCAAGTCTGTTAAGGTTCTGGGGGCAAGATTTAAGGTGGACCACCTGCGCCCGTAAATGTTCCAGTTTGGTCAGAAACGGGCCACGTGCTGACTCCACGTGCTCTTGAGGAGAAAGATGCCTTCGATGGTGTTCAAGGGGGGACCCTGTCGCGTGGGTCACTTCTGATGGGCGCGGACAGGTTATGGCACGGCGTCTCGCCCTCGCGTCAGCAGCACGCCAACCCCCTGGCTCGCCCATAGGACGCCCTTCGCAGGGACTGGTTTGCAGTGTGTGGGTCTTTGCCTGAAGGAACGTCAGGACTGTTCTCGTCCAGAGAGTTCCCACAAGAGTTTGGGGCGTAAGGAGTGAAGGTCAGTGCACGGAAGTCACGGCAACGCCGCAGACACTTGCAGTGAGGACACACGGCCCTCGGGGTGGACAGAGGGCAGGCTGGCCATGAGGAATCGTTCTGTTTAGGAATGACAGTAATTAATTCAGATTTTCAGGTCAGGTTTATCTGCACACTACGTGCTCGCAGATTAGGCGTGCGAGACCTCAGCCAACGATGCACCGTTCTTCCCCGAGGTGACCTGTGGCCTGGGGCTGGCGCGGGGAGAGTCTGACGGAGTCCGTGCAGGAGGGGGCAGCGGGAGGGGTGGCGTCACCACTGCTGGTCCTACTGGTCCTTTTCCTCCGTGGGGAGCAGACGTTCTGTGCAGCTGGGTGGTAAGGAAATGTGGGGGGAGGCGGCAGGTGCGATTGAATCAAGGACAGGCGACTTGGAGAGCAAGGATCGCCCCTTCCTCCTTCCACACTCTTGCAGATTCCCCATCCACTGCCAGGCATCTAGAATATTCTGTGAAAAAGGTTTTTCTATTAAAGGTGAAAAAAAGAAAAGCACATTCCTTCATTGCCCCGCTATCCCTGTCCCAAACTATGTTGCCCTTTTATTCCCATGGATCCTCCTAGAACCATAGAACCTGCCCTGCCCTAGAGGAGAGCTGCGTGTTTCCTGTCCCAGAATGCTTCACTCTGTTCTCACATCTCTCTACACAACCCCATCCCACTGTAGGGTAACACGTCTAAAGCATGCTTCCTTCAGGCCTTACCTATACACACCTTCTCCCTCTTCTGAGGTTCCATCGTCTCTGCTCTTCTCTCAAGCTGATGGTCTGGACCGATGATAGAGTGATAGATGATAGATCAATACATAGACCAATAGAGGATAGATTGACAGATGGTAGACAGATTGGTAGATAGATGATAAACAGACCTATCTGTTGAAAGCAATTTAAGGAGAGTGGGAATAAATCTACTTTTCTGTTCCTGGCCTCCAGCCTATCACACAGATGGGGGCTCAACCATGGAGAGTGGAACTCTCCAGAGAGTGGCAGAGAGAGGCCTGCAAGGAGGCGTCGTGGCTGCCTGGGAGCTGTGGGTGTGGAAGCTGCAGCCGGGATGTGGTGGGTTGGATGCAATGAGCACACAGAGCCCTCAAGTGTCTTACAGCCAAACCCCACTTTTCTTGGGTGTCTAATGGGGTAGCAATGCGGAGCATGACCCTGGGGCCATTATATAGGTCTTCCCAGTTCCAAAGCACTTGCTTATCAGCAACGATTTAGCCTCAGTCCCAATTGGCCTCGTCCAGACGGGACATGTCTAATGTGGTGCACCAGGCACGTGACAGCGCAGATGGTGGCCCCGCCCACGTGACCTGGCACACATCCCATGAGCAGTCACATCTCCCTCCTCAGGCGTGTTCTCCCCCAATGAGGTGTGAGGTCACTAATGTCTGCTTCTATCAGATGTGGGTGTACTTTATCATCTTGAGAAATATTCTAATCCATTCCATTATTAGAATTTGAAGAACATCCATCTGAAAGTGAGATGCCTGCCAACAGGGGAGAGCAAACACATTCCTGGACTGGCGCTGTCCTCACAGTCGGACGCGGGATGAGCATGAGCTCCGCTGTGTGGACGGGAGGCTGGGACCTGCACACATGGAGTCCACAGCTTAAAACCCTCTGGGTAAATGCAAGCAGCCGGCAAGGTCCTCCACATGTAAAAAGCAAAGATGAACAAGAAATGCACAGGGTGAAATGGGGGTACTATTCTTTAAAGACATGGAGACTGTGTCTGGACAGTGTTCCCACCAGACTCTCCCCGCGCCAACCCCAGGCCACATGTCACCTCGGGGAAGGAACGGTGCATCGTTGGCTGAGGTCTCGCACGCCTAATCTGTGAGCATGTAGTGTGCAGATAAACCTGACCTGAAAATCTGAATTAATTACTGTCATTCCTAAACAGAACGATTCCTCATGGCCAGCCTGCCTCAGCCGAGCAGTCTGTCGACGAAGGAGCCCATTCGGGGAAGAAGACGGGAGTGTCTGATCACAGGGGTAGTTAGCATCAGATTTAGAACGGAACCCCGAGCGTGCTGCCCCTCTGTGTGCACTCTGTCCATGCTGCTCGTTAAATCAGCTTTCCTGAGAACAGGAGTCCTGACATGACCACCACTCTCCCCTCTGTCCCTTTTGGCAGGCATTCCGCTCCAAATCTATTATTTATAGCAGGTTTGCAGGCAGCCATGCTGGGCTTTGGGGAGATCACACAGCCCTCTGAGTCCCTAATGAGACCCTAGATCCTCTCCCTAGAAAGCGAAACATGTGCACACAGCCTCAGTGTTTCCTGCAAGCCGAGGGGAGGGGCCAGCATGCCAGCAGGCCGGTATGCAGCTCTCTGTCCAGGGGGGAGACCCAGGTCCGGGCTGGACGGGAGGTGGGGGACATACGGAGCTGTGGGTCCCCTGGAACATCCTCACCCCACCATGGGCTGATCCAGCTGGTCAGCAGCCTTTGTTTCCTTCCCTGCTACCTGCCCGGTCTGGGGGTCCATGTGGGGCGTTCTTGCCAAGTCAACATGCCCCTCCAAACCCAGCCCCAGACCACCGGAAACTGTGGCCCATTAACATCACTTTGATGAAGGACAGACTAGATTTTTCTCAGGTGATACTGAACTCACTGCTGAAGTAGTGACTCTTGCAGGTGGATATACTGAGCCACACTCTGGGGAAAGCAGGCGGGAGGGTTGAAGGGGAACACGGAATTGCTGATGGCCTCGCGGGACAAGCAGAGCTGGAGGATGCCCACTGGGGGCAGGGGCTTGGGGGTCCTTGTCGGAGAGGTGAGTGTGGTGGGGGTACCTGGACAGCAGGTGGGCTCAGGCAGGTCTCCAGCTGCCAGGGCGTGCAAGCTCAAAGCACATGCTCAGAGCTGGGAGGACCCACACCTGACCCAGGCTCCAGGAGTTTATTACAACGTCCCGCCAAGCAGGCCTCCTGCCGCTCCCTGCACTTGAGGCCATGGCCCCACCCTGCGCATTGGGCGGCCGGCAGTCCAGAGGGGCCGCTGGGTCACTGCCACCTCCCTCGGGGTTCACCAGTTACTTCCCACCATCCCCACAAGCACACGGGCTCCTTACCTGGCATTCCGAGATGCCCATGGGCTCGGGAACATACGGTGAAGGGCTGAGGGCAAGGCTGCCCTGGTGCTCAGAGGGCTGGGCTGTCACCCTGCGCTCAGCTCGCGTGGAGTGTGCAGGTTTATCCAGACTCCGTGTGCTCCTCCCTTGCCTTTCCACGAGCCCTGAGCAGCAAGGACTCCAAATGTGAGCTTCATCTTCATTCTGTGCCACACGGATCCTCCCTAGAACCTGAACACCAGAGCCAGCAGGGATGGTGTAACCAGCACCGGGCTCGGGGGTGAGCCCCCGAAGAGGAAAACAGTGCAGGTTCCAACTATACTGACGCCATCGTGCCTGGTGGCCGAGCGACTTCCGTGGAGTGGGACAGACGGATGGTGACATGGGGACAGAGCTGTCCGTGGGAGCAGTGTGGGGGACAGGGCGTGGCCACAGGCAGTGTGCTCTAGGGGGATGCCCCCATATTAAGAGCTTGGCAGGGTTTCAGTTAGTTTGAGCTTGGTCCTGGAGACGGGGACCTCGCCCCACGCAGACCCCATCCCGGCATGGAGAGTTGGGGGACCCCACGTTGGGGGACCGGAGCGTGGTCTCTGCCTGCCCCACACCTGCAGCTCCTTTGTCTCTTTATCTTTTTTCTACTTTCCTCTGAAGCAAGGGATTCGCCTGTGAAATTCTCTAAGAAGCCCTGAGGAGCCCCGATGCCCGGGACACAGCCGTGTCCGAGCTGGGCAGAGCGGGGTGGAATCCACCAGCTCCCACTTGTCATCGTTGCGCGCACCGTGGCCGCTGCACGGTGGGTCTCCTGGTCCTACCGGGACGCCTCGCCCAGCAAGGCTCTGCTGCAGACCAACGTCAGGTGCAGACGCTGGGGACGAGGGCCAGGTGGCATCGCATTCACAAGTGCACAGGTCTCAGGCCGGACTGGGAATGCAGAGAGAAGACGCACTCCCACAGACTTCCCATGCCCCCTCGTCCTGGCAGACCGGAGAGAGGCCGAGGTCAGGAAGGGCGGGAGGCCACATGGAGCCCGGCACTCCCAGAGGGACGAGGATCTCTCTGGCTCCCGTTTCTCGGGCACGTCTACAAATTAGTGGCCCTCTCCAAAAATAAATCACTCCTTTTTTATGAGGATGAGTGCATTCATCCTCGCCGCTTCATCAGCCGGCAGTCCATTTAGCAATCTCCCAAGACAAAGAAGAGGAATGAGATTCCCCGGGTCTGGTAACCCATCACCGGAACATAAACGTCTGAAGTGTTAATACTGGACCATCTCAGCTGTGGTTCCCTTTCTCCCCTGGAAGGAAACACTGTCTGAGCCGTAGGAGATGGGCCTGTGCCTTATGCTAATGTTTTATAGCCCAGCTGTGCACTGGAGTTAGAAGAATGTTTCGGAAGCTTGATCTTCTTCTGTCTCCTCTGTGCCTGGTCTTGGGGCTCCTTCCCTGTGACTTCAGGATCCCCTGGTTTTCCCTCCGCACGTGGCGTCCGTGATCCCACGGCGCATTCTGCATCCGGGACGTGGGCATTTTCGTGTCTAGAAGGTTAACTGAACTCCTGTAACCCCCCCCCCCCCGCCCCCATGTCCCTTCAATCTGTCCTCTGCTTCTGGGACAGGACACGCGGGTGTGTTAGCCGTCTCCACGCCCGTCCTGCTGGGCCCGACAGCAGGGTCCCCCTGACGCGGCTTCGGTGAGCGCGGCGCCCCTCCGGCCATGCCTGCCCTCGAGGGTTAGGGGCCACGCTAATTCACCCGACTCTGTGCTGGGTGTTTCTGTATTTCCACAGACGTTCCTGAGCCTTCTTCCGCTGGTGAGATTGCTTGTCAGCTTATCCTTTCGGGGCTGGACCAGAGCTGATCGCTATTTCCCCACAACTGAGGCAGAGCGCCTCTGACCACGGGGCCTGGGGCCCTGAGCACTGGGGCGTCTGCCACGCGGGCTGGGTGAGGGGCCGTCCTCCTTCCCTGTGTGAGCCCCAGGACAGGGCTCTTGTCCTCCGGGGGCCCTTTCCCCCTCGTCAGGAGTCCTGGCATGCCGCTGAGGGCTGGGGGGGGCCTTCCGCCAGTGCCCCTCACCGCCTGCTGCCTGAGCCTCCCCGAGGAGCTCTGTCTGCCTCTCGAGGGACCCTGCGTCCCTCGCACATGCCACAGAGGGCCTGGCGTCCGCCGTCTGGAACAGCATGGACGGTCTGGCCGGGGCCTCTGACGGCCTATGAGCCGCACAAGCCCAGACGGACGCACGTGAGCACACTTGGCTCTCTGTTCAGGACAATGACCAAGTGCGTGCAGGGGTGCACGCGGCAGTGGAGCGTGAGTTCAGACGGTGCTCGGGAAGGCCCGGGAGGCGGCGGCAGAGAGGGGGCCTAGGGCTTAGGCAAGGCAGTGGGGCCGGAGGAGGGGGCCGCGTGGGACCGTGGGCGGCGCCCTGCAAGGTGCCGCCAGGACCGCAGGACCCATCGAGGCCCAGTGGGTGGAGGGGAGCGGCCGGGCTCGCAGGGTCGATGGTGGGGCTGGGCTTCGTGCCGGGCGGGAGATGGTGTGGATTCCTACCCCAAGCCCGGGCCTTGGGTGTGTGCGGAGCGGCTGTGGGAGCAGCGGGGGCCACCGGGAAGGGACACTCGGGCTCTCCAGAAGGTCTCGCTCCTCCTGCAACCCACTTAAAGCTTATGTCACAACAGTGGGAATGTTTTCTTCAGGAAAACAGCCAGCATCTCTTGCAAACGGGATCACAGGCTGCCAGGCTACAGCCAACGGCCCGCCGCGAAGACCCTTCTGACCGGGGCGGAGAGGAGGCTCCAGGCCCCAGCAGAACGCCGTGGCTCCTGAAGCCACGGGTCAGCCACAAATCTCGCGCTCGCCGGATGAGGGAACAAAGGACTAACTGAGGGATGCTGCCTGGAACTCCGTCGTTTCTGACAAAAGTACATCCACTGTGTCCCTCGGCGGGCCCACGACGTCTGGGCCCTTCCTCCTTATTTAGCGGCGAGGACACAGAGCCTCCGATCCGGCTGCTTTTTACTGAGGGGTCGGCAGAGTTGCTTCCTCATTGAGGGACCTGCTGCAAAATGAAAGTGTGGGACTCGCTGTTCTTCAGGCGTCAGAACTTCAAGAGGCTGACGGCAGGCCTGGAAGCAAGCGGGGGCCCGTGTGATTGCACGGGAGGCCAGGCCTGGTGCTCAGACGTCAGCCTGACTCCACTGACCGCAATTCCCCGGACTCTTTCCTGTCCTGGTCAGGCGGGTCAGGCTGTGACCTTTTTACTGCACCTGCTGGGTCAGTGAAGAAGGAGAGCCCCCGGGGCAGCGGCTCAGAGGCGTCCCAACGGCCAGAGCGCTCAGATGCAGAAACCGGCCCCTTCCTCTGATAAAATTCAGAGGCTCACCAGAGATGCGCTCACAACGCCCCGTGTGTCCCAGACTCCATCGAGTCCTGGCGGGAGGCGGGCCTGCCCAGCCCACCCTCCTTCCGCTTTCCCCTCCTTCCTCCTTACAGAGTCGGCTCCAACCTCCCAGCCGTAGTTGCAAAGGAGGGACTTACAGAGCACGGTTTCAAGGTCAAGCATGTTCTTATCGTGCTCCGAATAAATTATGCTTCAGGGAGGGCTGAATTTCCCCCATGTCCTGCAGCTCACTAGCTGAGGTCAGAAGGCCAGCATTCCACCCGGATTTCAGGAAATGGGCCATCTCTGGTTCAAATAGGGAAATGTAGCTCGCGCTCAGAGTTTTACGGGGGAAGAGGAGGTGGGGGTGCTCTTTCAGCTCTGAGCATCTTGCAGACGGGGCTCATTTAGTCCTGGTTCCAAAACAGTCTCTTCCCGAAGGGCAGCTCAAGGCTTCAGTTCAGCGGGACCTCACTTCCCACGTCTTAATCCACACTTTTTCAAGATTCAAATAATACCCCAAGCAGAGATATTTGATGTCTTCCTTTGGTGATGGACCCAGCTCCACACCCTTCTCTGTGACGGTCTAGGCCGTGTGTAAGCTGACCCCACGTCTGCATCGTCGTGTCCCTCCATGAGAGCTCTGCTTGTCCCACCCCGGGTACGAAGTGTCCTGGGACCCGCCTCCCGCGTGTGGAATGGTGACTTGCTGACATCTTTTTCTCGCCTAAGATGATCCCCCGGCGGGGATCCTGCCCTGACCCCATCCACCTGCTCGTCTCCGGTTCCTTCCGCTCACTTCTCCAACCACACTGCCACTCAACAAATGTGCGTAAATGTCATTCTTCGTCAGTGCACCATTTTAGACGCCAAAGACATAACCTCAGGGGCTGTGGGGATGTGTGTGGCTGAGCAGGGTGTGTCCAAGCGGGAGGCACAGGCTTCCAGCGGGAGGGAGGCGGGCCGAGGAAGCCAGAGCTAGTGCCCCGGTGAGAACCGCAAACCCACCCAGTTAGGCAACCGCAGGGTGCCAGTGGGGATGTCGGGAGGAGCGCGGGGATGAGGGCGCAAGGCGTGTAGACTTGCAGCTTGGGTTTTAGAAACGCCCTGTGAGATGGGATGGAGAGAGGGTTTTCAAGGATGGTGGGCGTATCCGAATGAGAAATCAACGTTCAAAGCTGGCACCAGCAGAGCGGATGGAAATCTGTAGGGACATCTGAGAGAGAGGAAAGGAGGCAAAATCTGCAGATGACCTGATCCGTGTGGTCGAACGTGGTCTACTTGACCGAGATCAGCTGCGCTGGAGAGAAGCTGTTCCGGGCAAATGATGAGCTTGGTCTTACGTGTTCACTCGCAGGGGTCTGCTCACCTCCAGGTAGAAATAGCAAATGGGGTGGTTGGATGGCCGGTCCGGGTGCCGAGGGCAGGGAGGGTACTGAACCCGGACTGACCGAGATGCACTTTCTGTCACCTGGTGTCTAGCCCCACCCCACAAATTACACACATGGTGTCAAACCCAGTTAGTCCTCATCCCGAGGTTGGAATCTCCTGGTGGATTCATGGAGGAGCGTGTCCACGGTGCACCCAACGTCCAGTCCTGGCCAGGAGCCGTCTACACACATGGCCGGCGCTCGACGGCCACACTCTGCTCCGGCCAGGACTGAGTGACAGGGTGGTCTCAGGAAAGCCACTTCACTCCATAAACTGTGGTTCACCCTGTCTGTCCCGCAGGCTTGAGAGGGGAGCCAAACTTCCCAAGTCCCTGCCGTGGGGACCCCTTCCCTATCCATGTAGGTAGGTATTTTTACTGTTGTTTCCAAATGTCTCAGGGGTGGAAAGCCGGGGTACGACAGCATGATGCCAAAGGTGACCACCACCAATGCAGGCAAATCTAGAGGACAGGTGCCAGGTGCCTGCAGGGGAGGTTGGAGGCGACATCAGGTTTGACCTGGCACCCTGCGATCTGTGGCCGATGGCACTTTCAGCGGCGTGCTTGTGAGGTGACCTTAGATCCGCACCCCTCACCCCTCCCCATCTCCATGGCCCCCTGGCCCATCAGAGACCCATGGATATAAGTATTTCAAGGACACTTTTTAATTTTTTTTAAAGATTTTACCGATTTATTTGAGAGAGAGAGAGAGAGAGAGAGCACAAGCAGGGGGAGGGGCAAAGGGAGAAGCAGGCTCTCCACTGAGTGCGGAGCCCGACACAGGGCTCAATCCCAGGACCCTGAGATCATGACCTGAGCCATAGGCAGACCCTTCACCGACTGAGCCCCCCAGGTGCCCCTCAAGGACACTTCTTTATCCCAGTTTTTGACCCTTTACATTTTCCTGAGATGACAGAAGATGAGAGAAATCCATGCTAGCCCTTTGAAGCCAAAATTTTTCTAGAAGTTAAACTCCAAGGACCTGGCACAGATACTGCGGTTTTTGTTTTTTCTAATTTTGGGTAGACATGGTAATGGTTGAAGCTTGCTTTTGTACTGATCTAAGTAGGGGCTTTAAATGTTCTTCTTCAGTGTCACTCGTGCTAACTTAACATAACTAACACAGGTAGCGCAGTACTTAATGCGTAACTCGAGGTAGTGGGGCCTTCCCCCCCGCCAGAACATGGACGTGGGGAGGTGTGTGCAGTGGGGGGCGTGGCGGCCATCTGTTACATACGGGCCTGGGTCTATACGACCCAAACAGCCTGATTCCAGCACCATTATAACAACTGACAGAAATCGGACAGCTTGACCTCTGGAGCTGCGGATTGCTCTGCGAGGAGGTGAGAAACATGCAACAGTCAATGGTAGAATGATGGTCCAGGACCCCAGGAAAGTAGTCACCTCCAAGGGTCACACATTTTGGAAGCAACATCAGGCTGGTGATTGTTCTGTGTCCTGGACCATGTAAGCATGGCAGAAACGGTTTGGGCTGATAGGGCCTACTCTTGGAGTGGAAAATCAATCATAATGCACCCAACAGGAGTTGTCAGGGCCCATCGGTGTTCACGTCTCCTACCCCTTCCCCAGCCATTTGACCTCGTGTGCTGTGATAGATGGGTTTTGTTCATTTTCACTTGGGGAGAGGGTGAGTGTGTTTTGTGTGCACAGAGAATAAGCCAGAACTGTGGACTGCAGCAATCACTGGTGCCGAAAGTTCTCTCCCGGACCCAGAGGCAGGTCGCTGCCTCCAGCTTCCTTGGAGTCAGGCGGGCTCTGGCCCTGAGTCTTGCCCCAGAGAAAGGAACGTGAACAGCAATGGTGTATGTCACTCCAGGGAGGAAATATCGGGCAGCTGGTGTGTGAGATTTGCCATGTTCTCTGCCTCACCAACGGCCACACACCCAGGGGGAGGGGCTCTGCATTCACAGCTCTGATGAGTATAACGTGGAGCAAAACCCCATCCACCCCGAGATAAACATGTCATATAAGAGAAAAAGAAGTGCTCTTTGTTCCAAACCTCTGAGATTTGGGGGCTGTTTGTTCCTGCAGCAAAACCTGGCCCATTCTGACTAAGACACCATTTGCTTTTGTGTTTTGAAAAGGAGAGCGGTTTAGTGGAAGGCTTGAAGGAAAACAGATTGATTCACATGATGCTGGAGTTCTGAAAATGGAAAGAAAGTGGTCCGTAGACTAAAGAAAAGTGATACCCAAAGTGAATCTCCATGTTTTGAGGGTATAAATAGGTTGGATTTATCAGAAAGAATGTCCAATGTGCTCTTGGACATGAAATATTGACATGAGAAGAGTTTCAACATTCATGCAGACAGAGTTGGGGGAAAAGGCTAATTTGGATGAACCCCCAGCTATACCAGATCCCATATTCTGACAACGGGATTGAAGATACAATGGATTCTCATCATTCACAATGGCTGTGCTCTATAAAGTAAGTCTACAAACACTGAATTAGTGAAGACAGAGCCATGGCTCCTGGGGAAATACAGGGTTGGCTTCCTGTGAGCTTCTGGTCATCCACAGACCAATATATAACCTTGTTCTATGTGCGATTCTGTCTCAAGACTCCTTTTCAAATGCATGTTGCAGATTCATGAACATTGAACTCATGGCCAACAGGACAAGGACTCATGACTGAATGAAGCTATTCAAACACACGGATCTTCTCCATAAGACAAATCCCCACCTTCTTGCACCTGGGAACTCCAAGCATCACCTCTGCACTCCGCTTGGGGGCCAGTTTAAGCAGAAAAACACCAGCAAAAAGCATGCAAATAGACTTATTTGCAGGGTGAGCTGATAGAAGAACTCTGAGTGATTTCTTTATATTGACTGAGGCTGGGAATGTGCGCTTCGGGCAACTCAATTTTTTCACTGCACTGGGCATGTCAGCAAATGCCCACCAAACCCATGTGAATATTGATTTGGGGTTACAAATAAATTCTGGCGTAAATGTTAAAGGATACTCTGCTCTTCCTATTTCGGACATCTACCCCAGCAAGGCCATCCACCCAAGAGTGATCTCAGTGAAGCACAACCCACTGGCGCGAGGTTCCCCTCAGTGCTCACCGCCTACTGATCTGTATTTCCTACAGAAAGTACCGGAAATACACCTGCCATGCTGACCAAGGGCCAAGCTCCATCTTGCACAGTGGGACACATGGTGCGACACTGGGGGGATCTGAGGTTCAAGGGCTTGAGTTTCCTTGAGTGTCCTCTCATCCCACGGGGCCACCCCCACATTCCTCCAGGCAAATCTCCAGGAAGACCACATGCTCTGGGGGTGTCAGGGAGCACTCCGGCACCTCTCTGCGGGACCTGAGGGACCGCTAAGGTATGGGGCAAAGCTGGTGTCGATAAGCAGTTGCTGAACAGCTAAACGAAAAGTAGTCACAGAAAATCCTCCGTGAGCAAGGTTATTCTATTCTCATAAAGGCGCTGGAGGAAGGTCCTATCATGGTGACCACCGTGCAGACAAGAAAGGTGAGGCTTCCGGAGGTTAAAGGCTCTTTGAATTCAGGAGGAGGGCATGAGGAGGAGGAAGGAAAATCTTTGTATCCTCTTTAGATACAAAGAAGTCCACAGACTTCCTCTTCTTTTTTTTTTTTTAACATTTTAAGAGCACAGGCTTTGGAGAGACCCTGTCCACGGTTTTGCAGAGACCACACCGAGGGGCAGAAGCCAGCCACCCACAGGGAGGTGATGCGCGTGGCCGGCGGCTGGCTGGTATGGGAGCGAGCTCTGCGCTCTGCACCGGGCGGCGGAGGCTGGGGCCACTGCTCCTGGGGGATCGGCGGAGACCTCAACTAATCCGCATCTCGTCCTCATCTGTGAAATGAAGATGAGGAGCTCTGCCCATCACACCTCAAACATTCCCACAGGAAGGATGGGAAACGGTGGGTGCAAGACTCCGTTCTTCAGTGCCGCGTGCAGTTGGAAAACTCCAAACAAGAAAAACCAATGCTGTACCGCGGCTCCCCCCGAAGGAGTTGGAACCCCCGTGGGAAAAGCTGCCTCCATGAGCAGGGCCCTGGTCTGCAGGGGTGTGTGGTCTGCAGGGGTGTGTGGCGGCCGCATCTGCCCCACTGAGGGAAGGAAGCCCCTCATCCCTCCACTCAGCTCAGAAAGCCCTGCAATTTCTCAAAGGGATTTTACTAGAACACTAAGGGGGAAACAGAACAGAATCGAGAACCACGGAAATGCAAGAGTCCAGAGACGAGTGAGTCCCCTGAGTCCCTACTGTCCTAAGGTGGGTCTTGGCCTGGACCCCCTGTCTCTGTCTTCCTTTCCGTGGTGGGAAGCCGACCCCCACAGCTGGTTCGGAAAAGGTCATGTGCAAAAGGTCAGAGAGGCTCTTTGAATTCAGGAGGAGGGCATGAGGAGTAGGAAGGAAGGGAAGGGGAGCGGTGGGGAGGAGGGAGGAGGGAGGAAGGAAAGATGGAGGGTGGTGGGAGGGGGAGAGAAGAGAAAGAGGAAGGAGCGGGGAGGAAGCTCAATCCCATGGGAACAGGCCAGACATTCTCTCTCTTCCTAAAGTCTCGTTTCTCTGGTTCTGGAAGGAGTGGCAAGGGTTGGAATCATGTGAGCTGGCTGTGACCTGGAGGGCAGGTGTCCAGCCTCCGTGTCTCTGTCTCCTCCTGCATAAGGAGAACAACAGTACCGCGCTCCGCGGTCACGAAGGGCAGTCCATAAACGTTAGCTGGGGGACCGGAAGAACAGGGAGTGGCTGCTGTGAGCCAGCTGGTGGCCCTGAACCTATGGACACTTCCCAGGAAGGCCCAGACATTCCACCCTACCCCTTGCTTCTAGGGTGGGAGCATGGAAGGGGCCCTGCGGGTGTGGCCCCCAGAAGCCAGTGACAATCCCACCTGCACAGGGAGGCCTCTGGCCACACATCATCGGCAGAGACCTCCTCAGGAACGGGACAGGGAGTCACAGAAACACCAGGACAGAGTAAGTGGGGTTTGGATGTGTACCGAGGTGGTCCGTGCTCTTTCCCAGTCCAGGTGGTCCGTGCTCCTTCCCAGACTAGGTGGTCCGTGCTCCTTCCCAGGCCAGGTGGTCCATGCTCCTTCCCAGGCCAGGTGGTCCGTGCTCCTTCCCGGGGCCAGGTGGTCCGTGCTCCTTCCCGGGCCAGGTGGTCCGTGCTCCTTCCCGGGCCAGGTGGTCCGTGCTCTTTCCCAGGCCAGGTGGTCCGTGCTCCTTCCCAGGCCAGGTGGTCCGTGCTCCTTCCCGGGGCCAGGTGGTCCGTGCTCCTTCCCAGGCCAGGTGGTCCGTGCTCTTTCCCAGGGCCAGGTGGTCCGTGCTCCTTCCCAGGCCTCTGGACCCCAAACCTAGGTGTCTCCGCAGTGTGAGATGCTCCCGAGGGCCCACTCCTGCCATGTGGACAGGCATAGCAGACCCGCTCCCCTGGGATCACTTCTGTCTTAGAAACTTCAGGAATATCCATTTGTGATGTGAGTGCAAATGCTTCAATACTGAGAGGAAATATTGGCCTGAAGCTGTTTAATCAGTGGAGACACAGACAAACAAGAGCCAAGCCTCCCTCCCCGCCCGCGGCAGCTGGGGGACGTCAGCCCTCCGAGGAAAGGTCCCGCGTGCACCTCCCCAGCAGTCCTGTGCGACCCCGTCATCCACCGACTCAAGCCCATGTGGTTATTTGTTAGGACTACTTATTGCATATGTGGCGTTCGTGAAACCATGATGTACGGGACCAACCAACAAATAGCTAAAATATTAATAGCTAGAGAACTGGAGTGATTTTTTTTTCTACTTAAAAACCCTAAATTCTAACTAAGTTTTTCTCATCTTTATGCCAAAAAATGTTTATATAAAAAGAATTCTTGAAGGGCATTCCTCACTCTCCTCCTAAACCTGCATCATTTTAGGAAAACCCCTACATGCTATTTGGATCCGTGGAGAAAGTTTTGCAGAACACAACTGAATGCCATGTTTTGAGTTTTATTAGGAGCTCATACATACGAAGTACTTACTCCTTTTTTTTTTTTAAGATTTTATTTATTTGTTTGAGAGAGAGAGCATGAGAGAGAGAGAGAGCAGGGGCAGAGGGAGAAGCAGACTCCCCCACTGAGCAGGGAGCCCGATGCAGGACTCGATCCCAGGACCCCAGGATCATGACCTGAGCCGAAGGCAGACGCTTCACCGACTGAGCCACCCAGGCACCCCCGAAGTATTTATTTCTTTAATGCTCAAAACGTGGTGCCCAGTTAAATTTGGGACAAGAACTCCTACTTTCGGGTGCTGATTCTGCCAGCATTTAGCGGCTTGTCCCCCCAGGAGTGTGAGCACAGCGTGGGTGGGTCAGGAGCATCATCCTGGCATCACCTGGAGGGGTGGGTTGCCTTTCCCGTAAAGTGCACGCAAGAGCTTAGTCTGCACCGCGTGCTGGGCCGACAGCCCCAGAAGCCAGCCCGGAGGGTGGAACAGAGGATTCGTTCCTGGAGAAGGAGCCCTTACCATGCACACCCCCCACACTCCAGCCAGGGCCAGGATCATTGCTGCCTGAAACCCTAGGCTTGTTCCTGGCTCAGCATGCTGCCCGGAGGCCTCTCAGCTTCTCCTCTGGCTCCACGGTCCTGCTTCCGTCCACCCTGTCCTCCAGCTGCGCTCTCTCTGTCCATAAGAACATGGCATGAGGATCAGGCGAAGAGGGATGCTGGCGGCAAGGGCTCTCTGCCATGTCCAGCCCGCAAGATCACCAGCCCACAAGATCACCAGCGCACAAAATGCAGAAGATGCGAATGTTTAACTTTTACTGCTCCTTAGCATGCCCCAGGTATTGGCCGTTCTCGAGGTCATTCTATTCTCATAAAGGCGCTGGAGGAAGGTCCTATCGTGGTGACCACCATGCAGAAGAGAAAGGTGAGACTTCCAGAGGTTAAGGAATGGGTCCAGGGTTATGGCTTCTATCCAGAGGGGCCCTTGTGCGCGTCCCAGCTGGTCTGAAGTCCCTGCAGGGAGGAAGCCGGATCTCATCCATGAAGCACTTTCCCTGCAAGTTCTTAGGTGCTCCCCAGCTGAGGCCTCCTGCCCGAAGGGAAGGGTTACCTGGGATGCTGGGGCTGTACCATCGTCCCCCAGGGGCTGTCCCTGGGCAGGCTGGTGTCCAGCACCACGTGTGATTCCTACGACAGGCAGAGCTTCTCCAACAAAAGGAGGGAGAGCTTACACCTCGGACAGACTCTGCCGGTCTGGGCTGGCCTGACAACGTGCATTCCTCACAGCTCCCAGTGATGCCTACCCTGCTGGTCCAGGGCACCCGTGTGCCAGGTGCCCGCGATCTCTGGGGACACCATGTAGATCTCATCCAGAGTGGGAGGACGCTGGTGAGTCCACAGGGCTGTGGCTGGTTTTCCCATCTGGTGGATCCTCTAACACCTGGATACACGTCCGTCAGCAGCATGCATTCACTCCAGGGGTCAGCAGGCCTGTGGTCTTACGGGATGCCCTGCACAAAGCTAGCCCCACCCCAGTCCTGTCTCTGGACCTGCACCACACCAGGGTGTTGGAATGCAGTTGAGAAATACTGACCTAGAGATAAATCACAAATCTGTCTCTGACCTTCCTGTACCTGTTCCTTCCCTGTCGCTCACCGTCCGGCACGGGCCGGGCCCGCCCGAGGCTGCTGGACACGCTCTTGAAAATAGTAACAGTAACTGTTACTACCCTCTCCGAGGGTCCCTGGGCAATCGGGCTGGGACGGCTTACGGAGGACTGTCCAGCTGGGGCTGTGGCCAGCAGAAGAGTCCTCCAGCCTGGCTGGGCTGCCCCCACGCTCCATCCGCTCCAGCGGATCTTCACGAGAACCCTGACTGGGTCAGCTGTCCTGGTACCTGTACGAACCCGGTCCACAGCACAGAGCGCACCCAGATGAGGACGGTCGTACAGATTCTCAGAGTTGAAGCCCCTCTGCGAGCAGGGCTGAGCGGCAGCCGGACATGGGTCGGACTGTCCAATTTCCCAACCCTGCCCGGTCCCCCACCATCCACCATTGCCACAGAGCTGACAGCCGGCTTGGCTCAGACACCTGCCTCTTCCATCCTTCCAGCAATACAGCTTCGGTTCCCACCCACTTGCCCTGACCCCAACCTACCCTCCACTTAGTACCTGCTCCTCCTGGCCTCTGAGACCGAACACTCCTGCTCGTGATCGCAGCTCACCCATCACTGGGGACTAGGGTCTGGGGGACGGGAAGATATCCATGAGGAAGAGCTGCCTGCATCTTGATTTTGGGCGTAATTACACAAATCACCACCGTGAGAGAGCTGCACGGAAACACACACCCACACAGGTGCACACGTGCACACACACACTCACACATGCATGCATGAGCAAGCACGCGCGTGCATGCACACACAGGTGCACACGTGCACACACACTCACACATGCATGCATGAGCAAGCACGTGCGCGCACGCACACACA
>NW_022589747.1:1420313-1473545 GCF_004348235.1 Phoca vitulina
ACTCACACATGCATGCATGAGCAAGCACGTGCGCGCACGCACACACACGCACACACACAGGCGCACATGTGCACACACACACTCACACACGCATGCATGAGCAAGCATGCGCACGCACGCACACACATGCACACGCACACACAGGTGCACACGTGCACACACACACTGACACATGCATGCATGAGCAAGCACGCGCACGCACACACGCACATGCACACACGGGCACACACGTGCACACACACACTCATGCATGTATGAACAAGCATGCACGCACACACACACGCACACGGGCGCACACGTGCACACACACACTCACACGTGCATGCATGAGCAAGCACGCATGTGCACGCATACACACGCCATGCACACACGGGTGCACACATGCACACACACACTCATGCATGCATGAGCAAGCACGTGCGTGCACGCACACTCATGCATGCATGAGCAAGCACGTGCGTGCACGCACACACACGCAACGCACACACGGGCGCATCGTGCACACACACTCACACATGCATGCATGAGCAAGCACGCACGCACGCACACACACACACATGGGCGCACACGTGCACACACACTCATGCATGCATGAGCAAGCACACACGTGCATGCACGCACACGCACACACGGGCACGCACGTGCACACATACACATGCATGCATGAGCAAGCATGCGTGCACACGCACACGCACACACGGGTGCACACGTGCACACACACACTCATGCATGCATGAGCAAGCACACGCGTGCATGCACACACACGCACACACCGGCGCACAGGTCGCTGGTGAAACTCCGTAGGTCTATGGGTTGTCCCAGCACCATCGTCATGGTGTTCACACTTCACTCGAGATCTGTGTGATGCAGGTTTTGGGGGAGGACCAGTGCAGAGGATGGGGGGGCCCTGCACGTCTCTTCTGCAGATCCCTGCGAGCCTATAATTATTCCAAATAAGCAAGTTGAGAGGAAACATGCCGATGTTGGCACGCGCTGTTCCATGCTGACGATGGATGGCTGGGGCTGCCGGCGGAGGGCAGAGCCCCTTCCCCATCGCGGTGCTGGAAGCGCAGACGCGGCCCCCATCGGACCAGGTGGACACTTCTCCCCCAGGAAATGGCGTCACTCACACCTGCCCGGGAACTACCTGAGGGGTGAGGGTTTATTAGACATTCGCGGAGTTGGCTGCGGTTAAACTTCCTCTTAGAAATCACAGAAAAGGATCGGCGCGCAGAAGGGAACGTTAGAGTTTTGTGCTTAGCAAGAAAATAAAAATGGGACATTTGTTTGTTCACATTGCCTGGTCTAATGACATAAACATTGGATAAGTGAGATAAATAAGCCTCTATTTTTTGGACAATTCATAGAAGAGCAGATTATGACCAATTTATTCTTTCTTTAAGCAAATGATGATAGAGTTGCCTTCCAAATGTCAGGCCCTGTTCTAAGGGTTGGGGGCACAGCAGGAAACCACTGAGCAAGACCCAGGCTTCTCGGGGTCACATTCCTATGGCCAAGGCAGTAAACAAAAGGTTAGTAGGCCCAGAAATAGAAAAATATATATATATATTTAAAATTTTAATGGGTAGATTTTGAAGGTAAATTTGACAAGATTCTAGATGATTCAGATCTAAGGGTTAAAGAAAAGTGCTTCCAAGATGTCTCCCCAACTTCCAGCTCGAAAAATAGTGATGCCATTTTCCAAGGAATAGGCAATTTATCCAGGGAGGGGTAATACCAAGAAGTTCCTTTGGGCACTTAAGACTGGCCATTTAATAATTCAGAGACACATACATCCATGATGGTGGCTGGAGGGTCACAGATCTCCATCATCATGGTGACGACACCCATCATGTGAGTGGCCCTTGGTTCAGCCTGAACGTACCGTAAGCGGCCAGGCACCAGGCCCAAAATGGCAACATCAGAGCACTGTGATGATCCCCAGCCCAGTTTTCAAGGGCATTTCACCAACGTTCATCCGTCTCTGCCTCACAGCCACCCTGAGCTAAGGCATTAATATCTTCACTTTCCCAGTGAGAAAACAGAGCCTCAGGAAGGGATGGGTTGCTGATTTTTATGTAATTAGTAAATGCCGACACATTGAAGCTAACTAAGTACACCCAAGTCTTCTCTGCGTTTCCAAGAGGAATCCACGAGGTGACTCATGCTAGGGTCGGAGCCCTGCTCCATCAGGAGTCCTTGGGGTGGGCTCTGAGAGATAGCTCTTGGGCCAGAGAGACTCCCTACGAGCCGGAAACTGTAGAGCTATATCCCAAGCCATTCGGGGGAATTACAAGCTAGATGTGGTTATATGGTCAGGTGGTGAAAATAATAGGGTGCATATAAGGTGTTTATAAACTGTAGAGCGCCATTTAAAAATATCAGGGAATGATGACTTTGGGTTTCCAACAAGGGATGGAGACATTCCCTGAGAACAGACTTAATATTTTAAAATTGTCAATGTGACCTTTCTTTTCAAATAAAAAAGCTTTTTTATGTGTTTGTTTCTTTTCATGGGAAAACCACACAGCCTTTCCAAAACAACCCTGAAACATTCCGAAATCGTGCACAGGAAAGATTTGGTCACACTCTCTGCTGGAGCTGTGAGCTGACCCTAGAGGAGTAGGATAAACTCATGCACCCACGCCGGGCCACCCCACCCAGCCTTCCCAGGAGGCCAGCAAGAGCCTGTCCCTGGGAAGCCATGCCCTTTCGAGAGAAACTCTTTCCAAGAACAAATGATGTCAGCTAACTGGAATCCCACCTGGGATCACTTGAGGGTCACATGTGTGTCCATACTTCCCTTTCCCTAACGAAACCCATACTGAGCCTGGCATAATAATTCACTTAAATCTTCCAGGAGTTCAAAAGGTGTCATCGAGGGCGCCTGGGTGGCTCAGTCGTTAAGCGTCTGCCTTCAGCTCAGGTCATGATCTTAGGGTCCTGGGATCGAGCCCCGCATCGGGCTCCCTGCTCAACGGGGGAGTCTGCTTCTCCCTCTCCCTCTGCCTCTGTATTCTCTCTCTATCTCAAATTAAAAAAAAAAAAATTGCTGGCGGAAGGCCCATGCTCCTTCTCGTGGACCAACCCCAGCAGGTGGAGGGCCGCGCAGGTGCCAAGACTGATGATAACCAGGAGTCCTGTCTTGTTTTTCACACTAAAGTAATGATGCTTAGAACTTGCAACTTTGAAAGAAGCTTTTCCTGCCCTGATATCCCACTGGTCCCCCTTTAATTCTGCAATCCCTGGCGTGAGTGTGTTGGCCAGAATGCCTGTTAGAGATCATTCACACCAGGGGAAAAAACAAGGAAAATTACGGTTGCCACCCTGGCAGGGGGGGTTTCTCAGATGCCCATTTATGGTGATGCTTCCAAGCTAGAGTTAGATTAGTAGCTTTTATTTCAGGATGCCGGGAGCTCCGGATGAAACTCTTTCCTCAACAGCAAAATGGACAGAGGGTTGTCTAGCTTACAGGTTCGCTGGGAAGGCAAAATAAGGCAGGAAAAAGGAAGCGATGGCCACGGTGGGCAGCAGATGGTAGACACCAGTAAATAGAGGGACTTGGTGTTACTCTTTGTCATCACTGCTGTCATTACTGTTAACGTTACTGCTACTGTTTTCTGGGAGACCCAGACCCCGTTTTCTCTTCTTCTACTAGCAGCTCTGCGTGAAATGGATTTTTGCCTGTGGGAAATAGGAACGGAAAGCAGATAGAACGAACTCGCTGTGCAGTAAGAGCTCCCAAAGCCCAGGCCATCCGCCTCCTGCTAATTTCATGGTGATTTATAAGCCACATTCCTGCCTCTTCACTGGCTCCATGCGTTTCTCGTTTGCAAACAGAAAGAGTTGCTTAATTCCACAGGAAAAATACCTTGATTTCAAATAAGCCCAACTGTAGTACTTTCTTAAAAATAAAGTTGTGAAATCATGATATAATCCTTCAGAAGGAAGTGCAAATGAAGTATACTTAGTACATGAAAGTTCTATCCATGGAGTAATGGTGCAGATGTGTCTGGTTTTAACGACCTAGAGAAAGGGGCGCAGCTTGTCTTTGACCTGAGAACACGAACTTGAGTCCACTTACACACACAGCAACATGTGATGTCTTAAAAATACGCCAACGTGCTTAGCATCGTATGCGTTCACAGATGGCTATTTTGAATCATAACCAACTAATACCCCAAATCGCTGCCCTTTTCCTACGTCCTAATAATTAAGCTTTATTTAGGTTGGGAAATTCTTGGAGCAGCAAGACCGTATGTTGTATTTCTAGGGTTTTGTTTGTTTGTTTGCTGTGCTAAAAACCAAACAGTTCTTTTTCTTGTAAATTCAAATCCATTTATATTTCAAAGGAAATCCAATCCATATGTTTCTTATTTATTTACACTTACTGTAATTCATCAAAGCAGTATTTAATGAGCTACTTAATGTCCAAAGAGTCTCCGTCAAAGGATTTTTTTTTAAAGCCTTTCATCTTGTGTACCAGGAAGCTTTGCTGTTCTTTGAAACAAGGTCCTAAGTTTGGAAAAATGTGACCTTCCATTCATGTTCTGAAATGTTCGGAGGCATGTAAATTAGCTAAGTGTAGATGTGCACAATATTTAGAGAATTTAACCAGCTCTTCCCAAAGCAAGGGGCATTCCGTGCCCCAATCTTCTTATAATGAGTAGCCGGGGGAGGCATTTCAGGGGAAAGAGGGGGATTGCTGCCTCTGTTTTTATCCAACAATCTCTGAAAAAATGTTAAGCAAATACTGTACGTCACACATTATCCAGTATGTGTGGAAATTACTTTGATTTGTTTTTAATATGCAAGATTATAGAAGAGCATTATCTCAATTACTGGGAAAATTGCTCTGTGTGTGTCTGGGGATGTGTGTGTGTGTGTGTGTGTGTGTGTGTGCATACGTGAGCATATGCCTGTGTATGCATGCCCATGTGTATGCGTGCACGTATGCACATCTCTGTGTGTGCATGTGTGTATGTCTGTGTGTATGTATTTTGTGTATGTGTGTCTGTATGAGTGTGTGCATATCTGTGTATATGCACGTGTGTGCATGTGTGTCTGTGTGCGTGCATGTGTGTGCGCATGTGTGTGTATGCATGTGTGTGCATGCGTGTCTGTGTGCATGCATGTGTGTGCGTGTGCGTCTGTGTGCATGCATGTGCGTGCATGCGTGTGCGTGTGCATGCATGTCTGTGTGCATGTATGCCCATATGTGTGGGCATATCGGTGTATATGTGTGAGTATGCATGTTCGTGTGTTTATGTGTGCACGTGTGCCTATATGCATGCATATATGTATGTCCGTGTGTGTGCATATATGTATGTGTGTCTTTCTGTGCGCATGTGTGTCCGTGTCTGCATGTGCGTATGCATGTCTCAAACGGCAGGATTCCCTTCTTGTGTCAGGGGGAATCATACTCCACTCTCCATCTACCCCGCATTTTCTCCACCCTTCCATCCAGCAATGGACATCTGGGTTGTTTCCACATTCTTGGCTGCTGTGAACAGTGCTGCAGTGGACATGAGAGAGAAGGTAACTCTCTGAGAGCCTGATTTCAGCTGTTTTGGACAGACGTGGAAGCGGGACCAGCGGATCATAAGGTAGTTACGGTTTTAATTTCTTGAGGAACTTCTGTACCGTTTCCCATGGTGGCTGTACCATTTATGCTCCCACGAACAGTGCACGAGGGTTCCAGCTTCTCCACATCCTGAAATAAGAAAAATAAACATATTTCTGACATAATGTAAAATGTATAAAATACTGGACATCGCCATCAGCTGGACTACTACATACATATAAAAAGTAGATAATATAAAACTATGTAATATATTTTTTTAAAGATTTTATTTATTTATTTGATAGAGAGAGCGAGAGAGCACAAGCAGGGGGAACAGCACGCAGAGGGAGAAGCAGGTTCCCCACTGAGCAGGGAGCCCGATGCGGGGCTCGATCCCAGGACCCTGGGACCATGACCTGAGCCAAAGGCAGACGCTTAATGACTGAGCCACCCAGGCGCCCCAAACTATGTTAATATTTTATTTCAGTACTGAAAGAATTGAAAAATACCAAATAAAACATATAATTCCAAATATAGAAGCATATGTGGACAAAGTAACATGTAGGTAATACTTCTTTCCTGTTAAGACAGTGGCATAATGGGTATATTTTGAATTTTTTAAGACTAGCCAATTCTATAAAAAAAAGAAAAAATCAAGTAAAAATCAACAAACACTTAATAGAAATAAATTGTGCATTGTAATAGATGTCTGGTTCAGATAAGATCTCTAGTAATGCCACAGTTTGGATGATTTTATTCTTGGAATGCTGGATATCTCTTTTCTGATGATGAATTCTCCTCTGTGGCTTTTAGAGGAGTACGGACTCCTAACTAGCCCTCTGATAATGAGAAAACATGGTTTCCTTGGCAACCAAGTAGTGATCATAATATACTTGTATTGATCTTTATCTAGGATAACTTGCAATATAAACATATTTTTTAAAAAAAGCAAGAAAAGCCTTCTGAGACTCAAACTACAAAGGTGTTCACAACAGGAAATTCTATACCCGTGTCGCAGCCAGTTTCCCACACGTGGCCCGGAGTGTGGGTCCTGAACCCTGACCTCTGGTGGGAGGGGCGGCAGGTGGAGGGGTGGCAGGTGGAGGGGCACTGAGTATATCAGTGTCTTGGAAACTCGCTCTGTCTTCTCTCCGTTGGTGGGACACGGTAGAAACACTTATTGGAACAACTTGGAGAGAGGGGCGCGGGGCTGGGGAAGACCCCCCCCCATGCTGGGGAAACCGAGTGAGCACAGCCCCCAGCTCTAGGGGTCTAGGTCTGGAAGTGTGCATCCGGGGCATAGGACTCAGAACAAGGCACAAGAAACACAGTTGTGGGGACGTCTCTTTTTAACCCGTTATCTTGTCCCTGGGCTCTCTTTCTAGAAACTGAGAGCTTGCCCTGAATTAACTGGAAAGTGCTGTCCTAGAGCCCCATGGTGAGGGTCATATGCCCTGGAGCAAATGGGTCCTGGGTTCAAATCCAGACTCAGCCACTGGTTCTATTATTTTTTAAAAGCTGCTACTCTTGATTATTTGTTCTGTGGGTGTTGAGTTTGAGAAGTTCTTTATAGATCTTGGATATCAGTCCTTTATCTGTAGTGTCATTTGCAAATATCTTCTCCCATTCTGTGGGTTGCCTCTTTGTTTTGTTGACTGTTTCCTTTGCTGTGCAGAAGCTTTTTATCTTGATGAAGTCCCAAAAGTTCATTTTTGCTTTTGTTTCCCTTGCCTTTGGAGATGTGTCTTGAAAGAAGTTGCTGTGGCCGATGTCAAAGAGGTTGCTGCCTGTGTTCTCCTCTAGGATTTTGATGAGTTCCTATCTCACATTTAGGTCTTTCAACCATTTGGAGTCTATTTTTGTGTGTGGTGTAAGGAAATGGTCCAGTTTCATTCTTCTGCATGTGGCTGTCCAATTTTCGCAACACCATTTGTTGAAGAGACTGTCTTTTTTCCATTGGACACTCTTTCCTGCTTTGTCGAAGATTAGTTGACCATAGAGTTGAGGGTCCATTTCTGGGCTCTCTATTCTGTTCCATTGATCTATGTGTCTGTTTTTGTCCCAGTACCATACTGTCTTGATGATGACAGCTTTGTAGTAGAGCTTGAAATCGGGCAACAGAGAAAGACAATTATCATATGGTTTCACTTATCTGTGGAACATAAGGAATAGCATGGAGGACATTAGGAGAAGGAAGGGAAAAATGAAGGGAGGGAAATCAGAGGGGGAGACGAACCATGAGAGACTATGGACTCTGGGAAACAAACTGAGGGTTCTAGAGGGGCGGGGGAGGGGGGATGGGTTAGCCCGGTGATGGGTATTAAAGAGGGCACGTACTGCATGGAGCACTGGGTGTTATATGCAAACAATGAATCATGGAACACTACATCAAAAACTAATGATGTATTGTATGGTGACTAACATAACATAATAAAAAAAAAAACTGCTACTCTTGTCCTCATTTCTAACATGAGAACCATAAGGGCTCACAGTACATGGTTATGGGGATTAAATCAAATGGCGTACGTTAAGGGTTAGTCGATACCTAGCACTTAAGTGCTCAGTAAAGAGCACGTGACTAGGCTCGTGACATGTGCCATGATAATAATTTGCTCTTTGGGATTTAAGGACATGAGGTTGTCTTTTTAAAGGTCGCACAGCAGAAGTATTCACTTGGATAGGCATGTGCAGGACTCACGAGGAGCACAAAGTCTAGCTAATTTTCCTCTTTCTTGGAGTAGCTGATGTTAAGCTAGACTAAGCATGCACAAAAATACTTGAGTCGACAGAAGGACGACAAAAACAAGGAAGCAGACATGGGGCAGGAGAATTAAACAGGGGTCATGACTATGGAATCATTTTCCTTGAAAAGGAGATGAATTTCTGATATCTGGTTTAGTGCTGTTATGGTTGTTTTAACTTTAAATATACAGAATGCCTGCTTTCATTAATACCCATCTCACACGCCTTATAAATCCCTCAAAATAAAACAGGTCACTAAGTACGATGTTCCGCAATCACCAATATCAATTTATTTTCTTCTTTGCTTTTGCCTGTCTGGGTTTCTCTTCCCTGAACAACAGCATCACAAACTTGGGCAGAGAGTCCTGTAAACACACCGGGGAGGTCATTCCCCCCTTGGGCTTCACTCCTATGGGTTCCCTTGGCCTCCTTCTGGAGTGACGCTGAGTGTTCTTTCCCAGACGGCAGGCGATGCCCTTACTCACCATGCCTGGGTTACTGCTCAGTGACAAGCAGGGAGTCCCTTTCCCTGAGCGCCATGAGCACGTATTCCCCAAGTGCGGCACTTGCTTCTGCTGATGAGAAGTCTGATGTCCTGACGCCATCGCTCTGCCAGCAAGCTTCCCCCTTGCCCCCTGCCCCCCACCAGCAGACCTGGGGGGTTTCTTGTTGTTTTTGATGGTGCGGGGTCCCTCTCCAGCATGTCCCAATGTGGGCATGATTTTGGGTAATCTGGGATTCTTTCCATTTGAGAAACTTCATCCTTCTTTACTGATACCAAATTCTCATCTTTGATTCTTTGAGATCTCTGAATGGGAGGAACCTGATCTTCCATAAAATTCTCCTTGAATGTGTGCATCCTCAGTTCTCTCCTTCTCCACCTGCCTTTCCTATTACTACACACGGTACTCTCGTTCTCTCTACGGTGAAAGTGTTCGCTGAGCTGAGCAAATCCGTGCAGCCGTCCATCAGGCTGGACTAAAACACACAGGAAGATCCAGCAGGAGGTTAGCGGGCAGCAGTATTTCTCCCAAGTCCGTGTTGTGTCCGAACAGCCCCTTCCTTTCCCACTCACTGAGGAAGGTGGTTTTCTGCAATCACAGAAGTCCGGCTGTTGGGAAATCTGTTCCTGGAAAGGAATAGGCTTTCCTTGTCTGGAGCGTGCATCAGTCCCCAGCCGGGAGCAGAGCCGTAGGTAAGGGCCTCCGACCACCACATGCGCGTCTGTCTTTGTTGTGCACTCCTGATGCTGAGCACTTGACGAAGAGACCGCCAACACCCCGTGTCCTTCCAGCGTCACCTAAACCCCAGCTTCCCAGCACCCCTGAAACAGCTCGGTCGTGTTCTTTGTTTGGTGAGAAAATCCTCCCCTACTAATAATAATACCACGGGTATCACTTATCAGATAATCCACAAAGCAGATGTGGTTTGCCCTTGGTTGAGCTTGGTGATTGGTTTGGGGACACTGTGTGTTCAGTGTCCTTTCTGTTCTGTATGTGTTCTCCGGTTCACATCTACTGTTCCTTCTGTTTTGTTTTACTTTATTATGAAATACAGGGGCGCCTGGGTGGCTCAGTCAGTTAAGCATCTGCCTTCGGCTCAGATCATGATCTCAGGGTCCTGGGATCGAGCCCCACATCAGACTCCCTCTCCCTCTCCCTCTGTCTGCCCATCCCCCTGCTTGTGAATGCTCTCTGTCAAATAAATAAATAAGATTTAAAAAAAAAATCAAAAACTAATGATGTATTATATGGTGACTAACATAACATAATAAAATGAAATTAAATTAAAAAAACAAAAATACACACACAAAACAATGCATATAATATATAGCTTATGTAATAGATAAGCCATATATAAACCGTATATAACATATAAATTGTATACCCCAGTTTAAATACTGATGAAACAGACACCAGTACATCACCGGGTGAGCAGAACAAAGAACAAGTATCTCTCTGTCCTCCTGAGGGCTTCTCTGTGCCCCTCGCTAAACCCACACCTTTCTTTTCCTCCCACCCAAAAAGTAGCTGCCATCAATCCAATGTTTCTCTTTGACGTAAAACTGCATTTCCAAATAACTGTTTTTTTAGTTTGGCCTTATTTTCTGGGCTTTTCATCCATTGGATCAGCCTGCAGATATTCTGTAATGGGCATTTCGCCCACACTATTTTGTTTGCCATGTCTTATGTGTTCAGCTTTGTTTCGTTCACTTTCATCGCCATAGAGCATTCTAACGCATGAGAATATCATAATTAATTTATCCAGTTAGCCGAAGATGGACGTCTCTGCTACATCCAGTATTCCGCTATTAAGAATGATGTTGACTTTGTCTCCTGGGGAGAATGGGCTCCTCCAGGGCTCTGTCTCCTGGTCTGTGGGTGTGGGCACCCCTGTTATGGGGACCCTGACACTCTGCCCAAAGTGCTTATTCCAACTTACATGTCTCCCATCAGGGTCTGAGGGTTGGTCCACAACCATACACCTACGTGCTACGTCACTTTTAAGGTCCCAAAGTGGGATGGATTATAGCTTCCCGATTGCCAACAAAGCTGAACGGCTTTCTCACATCCCACTGCCTTTTCCATGTTTTTACTTCTGACCTCTGCCGTGTTATTGGGTTTTCTATCATTTTTATGTTGACTTTGAAAATAATTACTTCTTTGTTCAGCATCCTAGTCCTTCATCAAAAATTCCCCCATTGGGTCCCCTATGTTTTATTCTAAAAGTTTGAAAGCTTTACCTTCCCCCCATTTAAAGATTTAATCCAGTAAGAAGTCATTTTGTTTGAACCAGTAGAGAAAATTCTCCTGTGTCCTGATGTTTCTCATTCCAATTTCCAGCATCAGTTCCCCCGGAGTCTGCAGGTCGCTGCGGCATGTATTTATTTTCAGGACATGCTGGGGTCTATTTGCAGACTCTGTTCTGTCCGGTGGGTCTGTTAGTCCATCTTCATGCCTTTAACATAAGCCTTTGTATTAGAGAAGATGACCTGTCACCTGTTACTTAATTTGGGGAGTCCATAAAATAATTAGAATCCCTTCAATGGGCTCCACACAATATCTTCTTGGAAATGTGATTGGACTACCTGGAATCCATAGTCACTGTGGAGATGCACCTGCCTTCCTGCCACGAGTCTTGGTGAGAACACACACCCTTCCTTTTATCAGGATTCCTTTACCTTATTCATTAAAGTAATGGATGGATCTCACTGCCTGAGCATCTGATTCTATTTTTATTTGAAATACACGTGCCCACGGATGTGAACTACGCTATATGTAAGAGGTCTGTTCTCAATAATATGAGCAAAAAGAATTTTATTATGTGGTCATCCTGTCACGTATAGACGACTAAGGATTTATTTGCTACAATATTTTCATTATTTTACTTTAGAACTTTTTGTTTTCATGTCTTAAGACAGTCCCTTTTAAATTGTATTGCTCCCCCCACCCAACCTTTAAAAATCCAGTCTGACCATGGTTGTCTTCAAACTTGAAGTCCAAATCATTTACGTTACTGGGAACACGTCCTGTTTAAACCTAAATTCACGTTTGCCTTGTTAGTTGGATTTTCTGGCTGCTTTTTAACAATTATTTTTTCTTCCTTGTATACAATCTTTGACATTTTTAAATTTTCTTTGTTTTCTACGTACTAATTTTGAAAGGTATCCATTTTTTTATTCTGTTTGCATACACTAAACATTTTAACATGCATGATTAACCTAACAAATTCTGGTTGGATGACATGTTTTCTTTCTTTCTAGAATGGTATGAGGGCCTCTGACACATAATTACAATTATCCTTCTCTCAATTTACGGTCTGCACTTGCCTAGTATTTTAGTTTTATTGGGTTTCCTAACCCTACCTGTTAGAAATTATCATAAATAATATTTTATACATAACTTATTTATTTAGATTTATCTGCAAGCTTGCAATCCCCACCCCACTCCTGCCCCTCATTCTTTCCTGTATCTTAGATATTCCTTCTGGGATAATTTAATTTCTTCTTATTTATACACACGCGCACACACACATATTCACCATCTCAGCCAGTTTCCACATTTCAGTCTTTTTAGGACATATTTTCTTTGTTTTTTCACTGCATTCTGCTTAATTTCTTCAGCTCTGCCTTCAAGTGTGTTAATTCCTGATCTATTTAAATCTGCTGCTTTCAACTCTCGACTTCTCATTTCAATGAAGTTTCTCTTCCTAAAAATTTTATTTTTCCATTTCAAATGGCTTCATGACAACCTCGCATGTTTTCTTTTCTGAGAGTCCAGATTTTCAATACTCACTGTTGGTTCTTTTAAATTATTAATTTGTTTTATATTTTTATTTGGTATTTCGCTGCCTGAAGTCTGAGAGTCTGATCCTGCTTTTCTTTTACTGTCTTTTTTTTTTCCTGCTGATTCTCACTCATTGTTCCTTGTTACCTGATATCCTGGAGACATTTTTTCTTAATTTGTGAATTCATTTGCATTGAAACATTTTGGTGGCCTGGGGCTCCTTTACGTGTATCCTCTAGAGAGCCTTTGCCTGGGCTTCTGAGGGGCAGCTCAGGACTATGTAAATTCACAGCTTGGGTGTTTACTAGTTAGTTTGCTTTCTAGTGGAAGCCAGACAGTGTGAATTCTTGCCCCAAACAGAATTGAGGACAGGCTTTGTCTTACAAATTCTCAGTGAAGACTTATTTTTTCCTTCTCATCACTTGGCCTTTCCCCTCTCCCTCTGATGTTGAAAACCAGACCTCCAAGCTTCGGAACTAAAATATCAGGTGAAGACAGAGTTTGGGATAAAGAGAAACAATAGGTTTATTGCTTTGCGGGGCTGGGGAGGCCGCAGCAGGCTCTGGCCTTCCAAACCTGCAAGCACCCCAGGCCAGGGCTGGGGGGTTATAGGGAAATGCAGGATCTAGCCGGTTTCTGTGTGTGAGCTGCCAGCCTCCTTCCTCTGTCCTTAGGGTGATACCAGGTTCCCGCAACAAAAGGCTAAGAAGGGAGGAAGGGAGGTTTGCGGAAGAGAGGAAAAAGGTCGCTTTGAAATCAAGTTTTGCTGAAGCATTCGTGCCGTCATTTTGATTTTTGTTCAACTTTGTGCTTTTAAGGGGTTTCTGCAGAGATGTTGTCTTGCGGACCTGCTGAGCACACGTCCCAGATGCGGAGGTGCATGGAGCTGTCTCCCTCGTTGGGGGAGTCGAGCAGGGAAAGCATCCTGGGAGGAGGAGACAGGCTTGATTTTGAATAAAAGCTGGGCCCGTCCTGGCTATGAGACTTGGGGCAAGTCTCCCCACCTGGAAAGGTGAGTGTCAACACGAAGCCCTCCAGAAGCTGCAAGGCTTACGTTGAACATCTGCTTCTGTGTGCAGCGCGGACCCCAGTGTCTGAAGCCAGGCGGGCTCCCAAAGAACATTCTTCCCTCGAGTCCCTCCCAGACGGGACCCCCTGCAGGAGGGTGAGCTCATCTCCTGGCCTAGTGCCGGCTGGCCCTCTGCTGTCATGCCTCCCAATCCGGGAGCACCTCCGACCCATCTCAGGACCGTGCAGACGGTCCTGTCCCCACTGGGGTGCCTCCTGTCATTCTCCATGCAACTGGAGCTCCTGTTTTCTGTCCTTGATAACTCTTACGATGATATGCACTCTTTACTTACCTGTCTCGTTTCTCAGTGTGCGTTCCGACCATAGACGCAGTGCTGTGGGTGGCACGCGGGGTCCCAGGAGCTCGTGTGATCGTGCAGACGAGCAAATCTGGACTATGCAGGGCATGTTGGAAGCTCATGCTTGAGGCAGAATTCCTTCTCCCGGAAATAGTCTTTGTTCTGAAGGCCTTCAACTGATTGGACAAGGCCCACCCACATTCCCGCAGGTCCTCTGCCTTACTTACTGTCTACTGATCGTAAATGTTAATCTCATCTGCAAATCACCTCCACAGCAGCATCTGAATCAGTGTTGGAGCAAACGGCTGGGCACCATGGGCCAGCCGCGTGGATGCACAATGCCCCTCACCCCGTGCATCTCCGTCAGGCCCCCTCCGTGTGTCCTGCCAGGCACAGAGCACATGACCGCCGGCCTACTTGCCCAACCTGTGGGGTGTCCGAGCCCCACGGTCCCTGCAGTGCACCCTTTTCCTATTCTTCAGCCTACGTCTGCTCTGACGCTCACATTCGTGGGAGGAAGCCCGCGGCATCGGTGTCCTGAAGTTTCCTTGGTGTGTAATTTCCCACCTGTGCAGCCCAGAGCGGCCGTCACTTTGGAGTCTGGCTGTGGGGATTGGAGTCCAGCCACTTGTCCAGCTCTCTCCTTGTTTGGAGAAGCTACGTGTCCTCCCCAAGCCTCGATCCTACAGTGTGCGAGTGGAGAAAGTGACCCTGCCCCCGGGCTTGAGTGGGACCCTGCTGGTCCTCCTGGTCACCGTCAGCGATCAGCTCACGGTGTGCGGGACCCACTTAGAGGTGGGATTCAGTCCCATGTGCACAATGAAGGTCCATCTGGGGGCTTCTCTACCCAGAGCTGCACCGGGCCACTTAGTCCTCTGGGCACTGAGAGAAGGTGGGGGCAGGCCTGGACCCCCTGGGAAGGGACTGACCCCCATGGACCTCAGAGACCCCGCCTGGCACACCATCCTCAGAGAGCCCCTTCCCCTCAATTTCTGGAAGACCCCTGCTTCGAAGGCGAGCTTCCACCTCTATTCTGTGAGCTTCCCTGTAATTAAATGTACCACGTGCTGCCCAAGCGTAAAAAGGTGAATACAGGTAAATGAAAGTCCAGAGCCCGTAACCTCCTCAGAGCTGAGGAGCGGAGCCTCCACCCAGCCTCCCTCAGCCTCATGTTCGGAAGGCCTCGCGCTTTCAAGGCACATCTTCCTAAAAGAAGACGGACAGCCAAGCGTACGGCCATGGAAATGCTTGACGCTTCCAACGTCCTGACGGCTTCCGGACCCAACTCCCGCACATCAGGCCTGTAAATGAGGAAGGTGATGTGTGGGAGGTCAGTTTACTCCGGTTTGCAGACAAGCTGTGCCCAGAAGTGAGGCCCAGGGCCGCCGTCTTCTCCCACAGGCCACTGGGGAGCTGCCTTCTCCCCCAGCAGCCCCCAGCCCGGGAGCCACTGTCCTGGATGCAGCGCTGCCTGGACCCCCCGCCCGGAGCAGGTGTCCACCGTCGCTCCGCATCCATGGGGGCAGGTGCTGCGTTTCCCTGCTTGGTCCATGTGATCCGACCCCACCCCGGGCCTGTGGCCGTGGTCACAGCTCGCAGGTCCTGCATGCGGGACAGCCGTGAGGCAGGCCTGGCGCACCAGGCTCGCGGATGTAGGGACAGAGGTCTCCCAGACGGTCAGCATGGCCTAGACAAGCCCAGTTTATGGACTCAGGAACCAGGAAAGCCAGCAAGCCCCTGGACCCCCCTGACACTGACCTCTCCACAGCCAGACAGGACGTTACCAGTCGTCTCAGAAACAAGTGCTGGCTCTCTTACTCACACCAGGGAATTCTGTGGCACAACCCGCGGGTCCTTGGGGCCAGGAATACAGGGATGTGTGCGGTGGCTGGGTGTGAGGTGTGAGCTGTGCCTCATGGCGGGTGGGGGGAGGGGGAGGGAGAACAAGCCCGGGAAAGACCCGCAGTTCCGCCAGAAGGTTCCACCAGACAGAAGGGTGTTGCTACCACTAAGGGTTGGGTGCACCCAGAGGAGGGGGGGTCTGGTGGGGATGGCAGCTGACGGCAGCCATTCTGGGCTCATGGGGCTCGCAGGCGGGAGGATGGGAAAGGGAGGTATCCCTAAGACAGCAAAATAAGCACAGGGCCTCCATGGGCACACGCACCCAGCCCAGACCTGTCATGTCCCACACGCACCCCCAAAGCCGCACGGGACACCACGCACTTATGATCTGAGAAGTGTCCCCTCCGACCCGATGTGGGACGGTGAGAGCATGACCAGTAATTCCTGTGCTGACCTCACTGTCCGACCAGACCGCCTCCCAGTGCTGCTGGGACCATGCCCACACTCTGCTTCCAGAGCTCTGGAAAGTGCACGCGGACACCCCATGCCAGAGAGGCCCGGAGCGGGAACGAGCCGTCCTGAGGATGTGCTGAGGCAGACGTGGTTATCCCTGATGATTACAGGGATTGTCCCATCACAGCTGTGGCCCGTCCGTGGTCGGTCCTTTCTGAAACCCCGATAGCGCCTTTGGAGGTCACTCTGCCACGGCCCCTCCGTGTCTGTGCACTGGGCTCGCAGGCCAGCTATGCGCGCATCACGCGTTAAACGTGGTCAGACTGGCTGCCTGAACCTTGGACCTGAGGAGAACCACACGTGCATCAGCTCCTCAGGGCTCAGTCTGTGGTAGGATTTTCGATCGGGCTCATGAAGCTGGTGTGGGAGTGATGAGGTCACAGGGTGCAGACGCATCATGGGGGCAGTGGTGTGTGTGTGTGTGTGTGTGTGAGGTGTATGAGGTGTGGCTCTGGGCTGTGGCCATCAGGGCCCAGGAAACCTCACTGACTGACAAGACCCTCTTCCTCACCTGTTGCCACATCACTCTCCTGTCCCACCTGGTCCTCATCCTGAGCTCTCATCAGTCACAGAGTGATCTCATGGGGATGTTTGTGGGGCCCCATCCTGGCTCTGTGGCATCGTAGGATTATTCCATCATATGACTGTCCCCTGGCAGGACTGTCCCCTGGCAGGAGATTGTGTGTTGTCTGAAAGCAAGACCTCCCTCACCTAGAAGACGTCCGCCTGTGCTTCCTCCTGGACCCATCAGACATTCCCCCGGCTCAGTGACAGCCTCCGGCGGGGGCTGCTAACATCTAATCCCAGCTCTTGGGAACCGGAGATAGGATAAATAAGTGGAATGCTGAGCAGAACGAGGAAAGAACCAGAAGGTAGAAAAGAAGAAAAGGAAATCTGGAGAGGATGATGGCATGGAAGTCAGAGGATTGTTTGGGGACAGAAAGCCTGTCCCATCTGCCAACATCCCAGGAAACAACTAGAGAGGATAGCAGGTGCAGTTCTCTCAGGGGAGGCAGGGATGAAATATTTCCATCCATCTGTCATCTACATCTATCTATCTATCATCTATCTATCTATCTATCTATCTATCTATCTATCTATCTAACTAACATCATCATCATCTATCATTATCTATCATCTATCAATCATAAATCTATCATTATCTATCATCTATCATCAATCAATACATCATCTATCATTATCTATCAATCATCTATCTGTCATCAATCTATCATCTATCATTATCTATCAACCATCAATCTATCATCTATCATATCTATCATCCATCTATCTACCATATCTATCTATCATCTATCATATCTATCATCTATCTACCATATCTATCTATCTATCTATCATCTATCATATCTATCATCTATCATCTATCATATCTATCATCCATCTATCTACCATATCTATCTATCTATCTATCTATCTATCTATCTATCTATCTATCTATCTATCATCTATCATATCTATCATTTATCTATCATCTATCATATCTATCATCCATCTACCATATCTATCTATCTATATCTATCATCTATCTATCTCTCTATCTATCTATCATGTCTGTGTCCTCATCAATTTGTGTGTTATCTCCAGACCCAGTAGCCCTGACTGTGGCTCTCCACATCCGCTAGCGTTTCCGCACCACCCCAAGGCTCTCTGCGAGCGATCCCGCAGTGGTGCACTATCGTTCACATTCAGTGAGATGGGCGCTTGGGTTTCCTAAGCAGTAGGCGACGCCGGCACCCGTGCGCCGTGTGCCCCTGAGGATGGTAGACCCGGGGAGGTGCGCACGGCCCTGCGGCCTTGGGGAGGGCTCTCCGTGCATTAGACCGCCCAGTGGCAGAGGGATTCATGAGGAAGGGGCGTGAGCGAGCTGCGCCAGGGACAGAGCGCCGGCCACCCTCTGCGCTGCCCCACCCGCGACTCCGGCTGCCGCCGCCCCCAGCTTGATGCCAGGCCCAGGGCGAGAGGAAAGTCCCAGGGATGATTATCTGGGATATTAGAGAAAAGGGCAGAGGAATATTTGTGAAGATGATTGTGGCATTTTCAGAACTGTGGGTGGTGCTGATATCCACAGGCTGCTTCTGTCATCCACGTGGTGGGGCTCACGTAGACACGTCCCCCTCTTTCACAGGCTGTTTGATTGGGTTTGTGGATTCCTCACTGTCGTGGTCACGTGTCTGCAAACTCTGGCCACACAGAGCAAGAATGGAAGGGCACAGGCCTGTGGCCGATTGTTCAGCTCCAGCCGTCCGGTCATGCTGGTCCTCGGGTGGCACGGGGCGGCCCGGGGTGGGACAGGGCTGCGAGGCTGGGTCCCCACCCAGCCAGATGAAGGCGGGCCCTGGGGCTTCCGCTCTCCGACCTCAAAGCTTCAGCGTGTCTAGTCCATCCAGACTAGATGGGTATTCCAGCCTCCCAGCCCAAGACGGAGCAGGGATGCAGGGAAAACCAGAAACGATTCAAAACCTCGCCTCCCAGGGAATACTCCTGGCTCTGCACCATCATCTACCTGCCCGTGTTCGTTAATATTATTAACATACTCCCCAAATGTCTAAACTCAGGTACCAGGATTTCTATTTTTCTTTAAGGTTGTACTTCAGTGTTTTTTGGGGGGGGGGGGATCAGCGAAATGTATGACACATAAAAAATTTTAAGATTTATGCCTTTTGGTTAAAAAATAGAGAAAAACATTTAAGTAGACACTTTTGCCCATATGCTGATTCAAAAAACATGGTAACTCTGCAGAATAAATTAGCTCTCCTCATTTCCAAATAATGTCTGACAGGTGCCTGAGAACTTTCAAAAGTACATTTAAATACACCCAACTGCCGTGTGGTTTTCCACTTTGCTACTTACAAATGTAACTAGTTTCATCTGACAAGCAGTCGAAACACATTTCCACACGTGGCAACTTTATAAACGATCTAGTGGTCAAAATTCTTAAGTGAAATATTATCATAAAACTCCAGAAAAACGATGATGCCATTTTGGGTTGATTTAGCTATTTGACTTAATTCAATAATGTTAAAGGCTGTGGAATAAATTGAAAGAATGAATAAAAACAGCATCCCATAACATGCAGCATTTAATATGATTGGAATGGGTTCTCTTTCTTTTTATAGCTGAGTTTTTCTTCATGACTCATTGGTTGCGTGTAAAGCTACACAGATATCCACACATATGAACTCCCCGACTTGGGATCAGCTGCTTTGCAAACACCCCACATGTAAGGATACTCAGCATTGCCTTTGCTGTTCTGTGCACAAAGGGGGCTGATCCGGACTTCTCGGCAGACCGCCATCCTCGTCTGGACAAAAATCAAGCTTTTTTCCTATAATCCAGAAAATGTCTTTCCACATCTGACCATGTTTCCAGGAGGAGCAGGAGGATTTTTTCACCTGACCTGATACCTTCATCACTCCCCTGAATGGAGGGGACCCTCTCATGTCCTTCTGATGAATCCTCTTTCTTGCCCGGGCTGGTTCCAGGTGGATTTCTGTCCCTTACAACCCACAGAAGTCCACCTGCTATAGAATTGACAGACCTGGGTTCTGGGCTTAGGTGCTCCGGGTTTGAATCCTGGCTCTGCCATTCATAAAATTGCTTCTATAAAAGCAGTTTTCTTAAAAGCGGTGTCAGTCTCCTTATCTGTACAATGAGAACAATAACACTGTGTGTCACTTCCTGAGAGTACTGAATGTGCTGATGTAAGTAAAGCAACCAGCACAGAGTCCAGCCCCAGAACCGGGCAGTCAGCACCCCAGGAAGAGGGGCTGTACGTACTTCACATCTCCAAATACGTACGTGCATGCGCAAAGCCAAAAGGAAGACGAGGAGGCCTCACCTTATGACAGAAGCCAGCTTGCAGAGAATCACCACTTTGTACCCATGACGTGGTAGCTGAGTCAGGCAGGAAGCATCCATCGACGTAAACGCCAGCAGAAGAATGTGGGATGGTGAACGGGAGTGTCGCACCGTCTCAAAGTACCTCTTTCCCAGGGACTTACTGACCCCCGCTGTAAACATTCACAGGGCAGACACTTGGTGGAGAGCATCCTGTTTAAGTGATCCGTGAACACCCCCGTCACAGAGCAAGCTGAGGCCTGCTGCCCACTTGAGGTGCCCAGGGAAGGGCACGGCATCACTCCTGCGGCCTTGCTCACAAAGGGCATGGGAAATCTAGCAGGACGAAGCAACACGCAGACCCAAACTGACAGACATTCTGTGAAATAAGTGAGCGGCCCTATTCCCAAGTGTAATGTCCCCAGGGATGAAGACAAGCTGCGGTACATTCTGGAATAAAGGAGACCGGGCTCACAGAACTTTGGCTCTCGGTTAGATCCTGGACCAGGGGAAGCAGCTCTAAATATAATTATGACAATTGTCAAGATTTGCATCAAAACTGACAACTAACAATGCTATCCATTGACATTAAATTTCCTGACCATGATCTTGTACTGCAGTCTTTTAAGAGAATTTCCTGTGTGTATGAAATTCTCACTAAAGTGTTACTTCCCTACAGCATGGCTCCAGGCCGCTGTCACAAAATTCAGACAAAAATGATACACACACACACACACAGACACGCACAAATGTATAAATGTGTATGAACGGGGTTGGGGGGTAGGGGGATACAGTAAATGCGGCAAAAGGTAGCTCGCTGGCGGACATGTGTGAAGGCCAGGCAGGAGAATTTTGTACGATTCCTGCGATTTTTGTGTCAGTTTGCAATTATGTCAAAATAAAAAGTTACAAAATGTTAATAGGTATGCATAAATTAATATGCGGTTACAGAGTGAATTAGTAATTAAACAAATGTGGGAATTATCCATGAAGACTTACACGTGTTCTTTGAACTACTTTTGTAACTTTGCTGCAAATCTGAATGATTTCAAAATGATAAAAAATACACTTCAGAAACACCCGTATTCATTTACTCATAAAACATGTATTTCCATGATAGAGTGGCAAATGGTGCGCATGCTCTGAACTCAAGAACTCTGCCATCTAGGCAAACCGCTCAGTGTGGCAAACCTCTAATCAGTGTGTCCGGTCTGGTGAGCAGCGACTTGACAGGCGGTGGCGTCTGAGCCATGGCTCGGAGGTTGGGGAGAGGGTGCCCAGGTGAGTTAGGGAAGGGGGAAGCGAGGTGTGCAAGGGGCCGGCACCAGAGGGCAGAGAGACAGCCAGACCCTTGCAGGCAGGTGCCCGTCCTATGGCCGAGGGCAGTGGGGAGCAGTTTTTGTGCTGTACGGATATCCAGTTAACAATTCTTGAAGAAAAAGTTGAATTTTAACTGCATGCAAATTAAAAAGAGCTTTAAAATAAATTTAGGTAGCATCGATGGGTGCCTGGGTGACTCAGTTGGTTAGGCGACTGCCTTCGGCTCAGGTCATGATCTTGGAGTCCCGGGATCGAGTCCCACAAGGGGCTCCCTGCTCAGCGGGGAGTCTGCTTCTCCCTCTGACCCTCCTCCCTCTCATGTGCTCTCTCTCTCTTTCATTCTCTCTGTCTCAAATAAATAAATAAATAAATAAATCTTAAAAAAAATTTAGGTAGCTTCGATAAACTAAAAGTAGATTTTGCAAAAATATTTGCCCAAATGGGACACAAGCATGATATTTTTATTATTTAAACTCATGGAAGTTGATAAGAGAAAAGTCGGACCTCAATAGGTCAAAAGCATTTATGTAAAAAATCAAAGGAAAACACAAATTATAAGGATATAAACAAGAAAGTATCCTAAGTCTGATTATTTATTTTTGAATAAACTCTTCTCTTTGTGAATGCAAAAAGAAGGCCAAGCAGGTACCTTGCAAAAAGTCTCTATGCTTTCAGTAATAAAGGCAATAGATATGCTTTTGATAAATGTATAGAAAAAACAAAATAAAATTATACTTAGGCAGTTAAAAAACCAGGGAGAATCAATAAAAAATATTAAAATTAATCACACAGAGATAAATTATTATTTTTATTATAATCTATCTGTTTTTCTATATTTTCCTAATTTCAATAGGTCCTGTACTATATTTAAGTAAGAAAAAGACAGTGAATGACTTTAAGGCCCTTTTTGTTCTAATTTTCCATCAGCATAGTAATTTACGCTGTTGGAAATTTTGTTACTCATATGAAGTTCAGACTTCTACCAAAAATTTCAGAAAAACAGCATAGTTTGAAAATAGCATTTTAAAATTGAGGTTTAGTTGACATACACCATTATATAGTTTCAGGTGTACAAAATGCAATGATCTGATATTTGTATATATTGTGAAATAATCACCACAATAGACCATTGTTTTTCCTGGGGACACGGACTTTCAAGATGCCCTCTCTTAGCAATTTTCGAATATGCAGCATCGTTAACTATGGTCGCCGAGCTGGACATCACATCCCCATAAGCAGCATATTTTAAATAGGTGTGTTTTTGAGCACACGCGATATAAGAGTAGAATTCGGGATTTCTTTTAGGATAACATCTACGTAAAATATTTCAGGCTAGACAGCTGTGAGCTGGGTGAACCTCCAGCCCTTACCTGGGATTTATCCCCTAGGACAGGCTCTTTCTGCTTAGTGCATGTGGTCCTTGACCTCGGAGGGTGGTGACACGGGGGTGGGGGGTGGGGCGGGGGGGTGCGGGGAGCCTCAGCCGCGTGGCTGACCGTGCCTCTGTTCCAGGAGGATTCAGACAACTACCGTCAGAGTTTCGGGAGTTTTGGGTGGGACCTCCACGTGGAAGCCCTGTACCCCACCAGCCCCAGGGCTCTGATGCGCCATCCCCCAGGGGAGCTAGCGGAAAAGGCGGCTGAACAGGGCGGCTTCTGTAAATGACATTTTATAGATTCACGGTGATGTCCGTCCTTCATTTCCTGTCTGGGGCTGTTTCCTGCGGGAGCAGCGGAGGCAAGTGGTTTTGACGGTGACCCTATGGCTGCCAGAGATCATCAGCCCCCCACCCCGGCCAGCCTCCCCAGGTGCCTCTCTTTAACTGGATGTTTTTATATTGCGTTTTTCCTGGAAGATTTTGCCGTTGACATCACCAACCAAAACAAAAGCGAGGCTTCTCCAGAGCTTTTGTTCTTCCAAGTTTACGAGCGAGAAGCCCAGACATTTACCTTGGCAGGAAATGCCATTACGGACACGGATGTCAGACTTAGCACACATTCCAGAACAATGGCACGTTTAGCCATTATGGAGCTGTAGCTTTACTTACGCAGACGCAGAGGTGTTCCTGGGAATAGGCTGTATATAGGAATCGAGAGCGTCATCTCTGGGACACCACGATTCCTACAAAACCAAGGGAAATTTATGGTCAGGGAAAACGCTCACACTAGGAAGTCAACGTTATGAAACAGGTCGGAGATAACCAACAACATGCACGCTGCCGGCTTGCTTTGTTTGCTTCAGTGTGTTCTACGGAGGTCAAAGCAACCTAGGAATTTCAAGATTTCTAAACAACTCCAGAAAATAAGGACACAGAAGATCCCGGGGGAGGGGTGGATAAAAGCTACGGCCAAGAGGATGGATGCAGGAGCTGTTCTCTGGGCCTTGGCAGAGGCCCCCACACCCTGGCTCACTAGGGGACCACCGTCTGGTTTCACGGGGACCCTTCCAGACCCACGCGGCAGGTGTCGCTAACACTATGACCATTTAATGATGATGGAACTCATCCTCAGGATGGAGCTGGATGCCGTGTAGAGAGAGCTAGACTTTGTGCCCAGCACCGGGGTCTGAGGGGTCTGCATTTGCAGTGCAGTGTCCTGCTGTTGATTCTTTTTTCTACCACGTCCTGGTTACGGGAGCCTGGGCGGATAAGGACCAATCTGTGTGCGCACGGTTTCCTCACCTGCGAAAGGGTAAGTGTGTCTTCGGCTTACCGAGTGTCAGACGCTGAAGGACACCTGGAGCACAGCTCACCTTCAGAGGCCTCAGGCACCACCTGAGCCTCGCTCCGCAAGCTCTCTTGATATTTAGCAACTCAATCCTGAAAACTTTGCCTGCCTGTGAGAACAACTTGCTCTTATCAGAGGAAATGGATTTTTTTCGGTTACGTGTTCTGGTTGCCGATAGAAAACTGCATACATACGGCCGTGTGTGGGTGCACGGCACACGTCCAACTGCAAAGTAGGTCATCAGAGAAAACCACATGGCATCGTGCCCCACGCGCCCAGGCAACAGGCGTTGTTCAGCTTCGTAGCGGAAGAGGCGCTGACGTGTGAGCCAGCGGGCACGCTCGTCCGCTCCAGGGAGGCCGCTTCTCCCAGCCTTATTCCTGTAACTAACACAGTGAGGTGGTCCCCATTTCATAGGGTCACGGTGGGGTTTGGCACGTTCATGTGAGTCCCTGCCCACGGTTGATGCTCGCTAACTGCTAACTGGTATCGAGCGGATCCCTCATCACTCATGATACTTCATAACATACAGATCTTTCCATATAAATTACAGAAAGCAACATATTTGTGTCATCTACCAGGGCACAAACCTAGAACGCTCTCCCTCTTAATATGCAAACCATATGATCACAGGCCTTTAGCTCATCCATCAGCCCTCCCAGGACCATCCCTGGAGGCACACGGCTCTCCTCATTCCAAGCGATCAGAGCCGGCAATATTGCCTTCCAATGCGGACATCCCTGTCTCAGCAGGTGTCCCTTTGTCTCAGGCTACGGCTGTCCCTGGAAGTCCCAGCGGGGTCCATTGGCCGCAGTGCATGACTTCATGTCCAGCCCAGCAGCAGTTCATCTACACGAAGGGAGTGAGAAAGAGGCCCCCATCCGCCTCTGCATGAGCTCACGCTCTCCTCCCATCACACCGAGTCGAGGCGGACCCCCTCCACCTGCCCCAGCTCCCTAACGATGCACCTTGTCCCCAAGTCCCAGCTGCTCAGGACCAGGAGCCCCAGGTCTCTTAGAACCCTAGCAGGCACACGACTCCCCTCCTTGTCCGCTGAGCCTCCTCGGACTCCACCTCCGCCACATCTCTGAGTTAATGTCGGGGTTTCACCCTTTCCACGTTTGGAGATGTCGCGTGTCAGTCTTGGCTTTTTACGATATATGTGTGAAAACGTTGTAGACTTGCTGCTTATGAAACCCACTTTTGCACCCACAGTAGGTGTTTCTAAAGATGCAATGTCACTGGAGACAGGGGACAGATGGCCCGCAATTCATCACTTCCCTGACGGCAGCTAGCATTCGAGGAAGGGGTGCGAGTCCATTTGATGGAAGGCAGGAGATGGGCCATTCCCAGGAGCATGTGATCAGGGTCGAGCAGTGAGGCGGCTGAGAATCTGTGTCCGTCCCAGGCCTGGGCCCCGACGGGGCGCCAGGAAGGAGTTCGGGATGAAGGTGCTGGAGGCCATTGCACAAAACAACACAATTTCCCCGCCTAGGAATGGGGACTACCCAACACTGCCCACCAGTCTCTAGAAAACTGAGGTTACCAGAGGGAAAGGGGTTTCCCTGTGCTCACACAGGGGGTCACTGAGTGGTCTGGGCACCCTGACAGTTAATGTTATGTGTCAACTTGCTTGCGTCACAGGGCGTCCCCACATTTGGGGGGTGTGTCCGTGAGGGTGTTTCTGGATGAAGTTAACATTTGAATTAGTAAACGGAGCAAAGCAGACTGCTCTCCCCAGTGTGGTGGGCCTCATCCGAGCAGTTGAAGGCCTGAATAAAACAAAAAGACTGAGTACGAAGGGACTCCTCCTGCCTCACGGACTGAGCTGAGGCAGGCTGGGCAGGCGTGGGGTCAGGCCAGGACCGCGGTCGCAGCAGAGCGTGGCCTCCCTGCAGTGTCATGCCCTCCGGCGTTCCGCTCCATCATGGGGCTTCGTTGTCGCCCGGAGCAAACACGTCCTTTTCAGACAACACGGTCTGATGTTCAGGCCAGAAAACATGTCCATTGTAGTAGTAATTGCAGAGAAAGCAAAACAAGCCAACCCCTTATTTGGGCTGCCCTAAACAAAGATCCTCTGAAACGCTTGCCAGAAAACCCATTAGATGGGCAATTCCAAGCCATTTCTCCGATCGAGTTGAGAAAACAAGTCGAATGTTTACTCACTTTCCCAAGGAGACCTCTCGTTCCTGTTTGCTGATGGTCTTCGTGGGGCAGCAGCTCTCCTGAATCGGTGGACAGCATTAGTGACAGGCCTCTTGCCTTCCTCTACGCTCAGGAACGGTCTAAAGCTGCAGTAAGTTCCGAATGTCCCCCAAATCGCTCTTGCACCACCCCGAGCTTCCAGAGTGGGTTTCCACACCGGGATCAGCCTCTCCGATGCCAGTGTCCATTTCTGCTATTTAGAAATGTAGTTACTGAGGGCCTTCTGGAAGCTTCTGGATGCTGGTGTCCAAATAGGGAGCAGTCGTGCCTACAAGAGGCCCCCTCCCCCGGGACATGGAAGGGACCCCAGGCCAAGCTGTCCTATCGTGCGTCCAGCTACAAAGACCCCCTCAAGCATGTTGAGCCCTCCCCTCGAATTCCCTACGTGACCATGAGCAAGACAGCCCGGCGCCCACGGCCGAGACTGGCTGAAGGGATGGGGGCCACCCTGAGGCGCAGATGGAGAACAGGGCACCAGGAGCAGGGCCTGGGGAGCAGCTGGGAGCCTGGAGCTGGAGGGAGCTCCACCTTTGCTGGAAAAGCCCCCTGAGTCCCGCCTCCCACCCACGCACAGGTGTCCCACCAGCCAGCCTCTGGGAAAGGCTTCCCCGCGCATCTCTCTCCCTGCCGGGGCCCTCCCAGGGCGCCTGTGCTCACCCCCCTGCTCAGTGGGATCCAAACACCTACAGAAGAACAAGCAGAGGGGCTTGTTCCCGTTCTTTGTCCGCCCATTCTCTCCCAGAAATCTTCCCGTTCTTTGTCCGCCCATTCTCTCCCAGAGCTCATCACCTCGGCCTGGGAGCCCATCCATCCTTGAACTTCAAAGTCTGGCTATTTCGCAAGTGGTTGGCTCCTGCCCGGGGAAAATCCCAGACCATCCCAGAGGGGAGAGGTGCATGGGGTTTGTTTTTGCACAGGTCGTGTGGTTTCCTCCGAATCTGCCTTTGATTTACTCCATGATTCAGAAGATATCTTAAGGCTGATGTGTCGCAGGGAGGATTTCTTTCAGTTCTGTCCCCTCTCGCGAAGAAGTCCCAGTCTGGCCCCCCTCAGCATAGACCCTGGGTTCTGATAGCGGATGGTGGAAATGCTCCAGAGGGGACACGCCGTTGACGGGCACAAGTGATGGCCCGTGAGTCCACTGCTTCCCAGGCTGATGGTCAGAGCCCCGGGGAGAGGTCCTCGTCCTCTCTTCTGCAGCATGCAAGCCCCCGGGGCAGGGCCCTGAGTAGGAGCCAGACCCAAAGGTGCCCTTCAGAGATGGTGGGTTTGAAACGGGGCCAGCAGGGGCAAAAAACAAGGACCAGGCACGGGGACAGGCTCGTGCAGGAAGCAGTGACAGTGGTCAGAGGGGAGCAGGCAGGGAGCGCCCAGCTTCGGTCTGTGCCCGGCGCACCACGGATCAGCACTGCGGGGAATGAGGCTGGGGGCGGAGGGTGTGAGGCGGGCACTCCCCGGGACCCCGCGTGTCCACACAGGCGTGTGTCCGTGTTAGCACGGGGGGGCCACCCCCATGTCTGTGGACGACGGTGCGGAGCGAAGGACATCCGTGCACACACGGAACTGGAGAGTCAAGTATCAGAAATGCAATGACCACCGGCCACCCGTGTCACCGTGGTGGAATCTAAAACAATGTGGAAGTGTAGATGCTAGCCCAAAAGAACACACAAGACACCATTCATGTCACGGGAAAAGCCAAACAACACGGAGCACTCCATGGTTTAAACATGCGTGCACGTGGCATGGAGATATTTTTAAAAGCATGGAAGACTTATCACAAAATCCAAGGGAGTGGCTCCCTGTTGGGGACAGCGGCACCCCCAGGGGCTGCCCAGGTGCCGTCCCAGGGAAGGGAGCTCCCTGCCCTCCTCCCTGTGCCCGTAGGTTACGTGCCCTCTTGCACGTGCTCCTTATGTTCCAACAAAACATCAAGAAAATAGTGGATGGGGGCTCTGCCTCACACGCAGGCCCGAAATGCCTTCCTCCAACCTTTAGGAATGGGGATCCTGCACTCTAGTCCTTTCTGCACCTGCCACACAGAAAAACACGGTAAAAATGAGGGGAATACCCATGCTAAGGAGACTCGTGTGCATGCAGCGGGAGGCCTGCAGCCCCAGCGAGGGGCCCCCTCTCCCCTGCCCCAGCTCCGGCCAGTCCTCAGCCTGGCACCGAGAGGGCTCAGGGAGCGTTTCTGAACAAACCGCATGGCAGTGAAGGGAGCCCTTCCTTCCTCCTGAAGATGGAGGTTCCCCCGGAGAGGCACGGCTGAGCCGTCAGGGTGGGATTTCGGAGGAGACCGCACACGCAGCGTCTCAGACAGCTGGAGATGTGCTGTGGCCATCCCCGTGCTGGGGTCCCCGGGACCTTCCCCAGTGCCTGCATCCCACCACCTGCCCTGCAAGAGGGCTGGTGTCGGCTCAGAAACACGCACCTGTCACCTCTACGAACGCCCAGCGCGGACAGCGGCGGGAGCAGCGGGAGGTGGGAGGGACGGGCCTCTCCAGCCCGGATGTCAGAGGGCGGCTAGGTGGCGGCTGACCCTCCGTCCTCACAAGCTCTGCCCACGTCTGGGGCTCCACACTTACCTTTCCTCACGCCCAGAGCGGGGACACTGGCTCCTGGGCCACGTAAGGACTGTGGCTCATCGTTGTAAGGTGGACACAGACGGACAGTCCCATCGACAGTCATGAGCGGTCCCTGCCCGGGCCTCAGCCCCTCTCCTTCCCCAGCCCGTGAGACCTTCATTTATTTGAAGAAGGGGAAAATAAGCTGTCTCATGTTCTTCAAAATCCGACATGGGTCCAGACGCCAGGACAAACCCCACACTTGCGGCGTGTGCTGTCCGGACGACCTCCCCCTTCAGGAAATGACCCTCTTGCCACTTAGGGGAAGGGCCCTGCGGTCCAAGGAAAGACACTCAAGGAGGCGCAGAAAGGAACCCTTTAAACAGCATGCGTTGGAAACATGAAGGTATTAGTCGCCTGGGTCCAAGTGAGAACTCGATCCCCACGGATGACTCAGGGGTCTTCCAGCCTCGCGGCTGTCAGTCCTGCTTCCAGCGATGTTCCCCCAGATGAACCGCCTCACGCTCATTTCCTCGTGAGGCCCGTGCATCTGGAGGTCAGAGCTGACAGGCTCTCTGAGTATAGCTGGCCCTTTCAGTCCGTGCCCTGCGTGCTCTCACAGGCTGGTGCCTGGGCACTCACCCCAGAGTCCCCGGGAAGTGTCAAGACCAAGCATGGGTAGGACTAGGGGAGCCAGAACTGCACCTGCTGGGCCCCTCTGCCCCTGCGCCCCCACCGCCCGGCTGTGGCCACACCCATGCCTAAGGGAGCAAATAATTCTGCAAACGACAAATAATTTTCCAAACCACACACCTAATAAATACTCTCAGGTGGAAACAGAAGCCAAGTGAGGAGAGTGGGCTCCCCCCAGATGGAAACCTCGGCGCTTTCTCGGAGACGGGGCAGGTGGCCACAAGGCTGTGGTCTGGAGCTGTCTGCAGGGCCCCTGCTGCCCTGGGATCCCCTCCCCCCCCACCAGGGACCCCATGTAGCTCCCCACGTATGTCCAGGCCTGATGGGATGTCCCCCTGAATGGGACGGCGAGTCCCATTCATCTGGAGAGTCCTGTCCCCACGACGCCAGATGCCAGGTCATGCGTCCCCATGGCCATGACTATGCCCGGACACCCCAGAACAGGCGTCCTAACAGCCTGCGGCCTCTGGGAGCTGTGAACGGACGTGGAATATTCTCCCTGTGATGATTTGGGTGCCTCTGTTCTCTCCCCACATCCCAGGGGGTGGAGGCAAACAGTCCAGGTGCACGCGGCCCTTCCGGCCTATTTGCATCAAGCAGAGGGGCCCCAAGTCCAGGGAACCCCAATCCCTCTGATGCGCTGGACACCAACTGCCCTTCGTCCCGAGGGAGACGTCGTATCTAAGACTTGGGACAGGAAGCGAACCTGCCCTTCATGTCCAGGAAACTGTCCCCGACCTCCAGGCTGTTCGCGCTCCCCACCCCTGAGAAAGAGTCTGCACCCAAAGCTCTCAGGCTCACGACACGGGCGACCCTTGCACATGATCCCCCAACAACCGCATCTGGCTTCCTGGCGTGAGTGTGAAGTTTTACTACCTGCTTCCTCTGCACCTAAACATGACCTAACTGTCTCAGGACGCCCGGCCCCCCGATGCCAGTTCGCGTCCTGTGTCCAGGATCGTGGACTGCTCGATCTGGCCGGCTGGGGCGGAGGGCACCCTTCAGACACAGCTCACTCATTTCAAGTGTCGCAGACATGGCCGCACATCCCGCATCCGCTGAAGTAGCCAAGCTCACCATGAGCTCAGTCGTGCCTCTAACCGCGGCCTCCGTGTTGGGGGATCCCCCGGGACGTGCTCCCCGTGCTCCCCGACACGGATCAGCGGCCAGTCGCTGCTCAGTCAGCTGCCCTTTGCTGGAGCTCGGCTCACCTGGTCCCTCTGAGGTCCTGCAAGTCTCCTGCGAACATCACCTTCGGGCTGCCTGGCTCCGGGTCTGGGTAGAATGTTCTGGGCTTTGCTTGCCTGCACCCTCGGCATCCCAGGAAGAATGGGCGTCTGTCTTTGTGGCTGCGATTTAAATATTGAGACAGAATGGGACAATCTGATGCTCTTCTTTCTCTTCCCCTTTTTAATTTTTGGCAGGGTCGTTTGAGAGAACAGGGGGACAGACTCGTGTACGCGCTGTGGGCCAGGCTGAGAGGTGGTCAAATAATCCCCTTGGGGCTACGTTTTTTCAGCTTATTATAGGAAACAAACAAAACATCATAACAGACTTGGTGCTGTATTTTTTTTTTTAATTCAAAAATACGTTTTTTTCGACCCTCCTTCTATGCAAGCTGTCTGCAGTCCGCATGTTTGGGGACTGTGTTGCTTGTAACAACCACATTAAAGAGAGGAAACCCAGATTCACATAAGCAGGAGGGAGAATGTTCTAACCCGGGCACTGATGTGCGGACCACCTGAGTAACTCAGACAGGGTGATTCCCGTGGCCAGGACCAGCCGTGGCTCTGTCTCTACCCAGCTGGGTGCCCCTGGAGTTCCGTGCTCTGTGCACACGCATCCAGATGTGTGTTAGGGGAGACCCGCCTCCTGACCCCAGTCGTGACCTCAAGCTTCCCGAAAGGCCTGACCCTCTGCACCTCAATCAGACTTGCGAAAGTTCATTCACCGCTGATGTCTTTGTTGGATCTGCTTCTATAATCTGTCCTTTGTCACTTCGACACCGTGTATCAGGCAGGGTTTCAAAGCTGCGTCACTCAGCCCCGTAACGGGAGCGCCCAGCACACGGCCTTGCGCACAGCATGGTTACTAACCATTTGTAAAATGAATGGGTAGTATTATACATTCCCACATCATTCTAAAGTGTAGAGTGGCCCTCAGTATGTTCATTTATCCTGTTTAATCCTTTTGTAAACAGGAGAAATGACTCATTTGACATTTAAGTGTCTTTGGAAATCACAATAAACTTTGTGCTCTACTTTTTTTTAACTTAAATTTATACATTAAAAACAAAAGAATGATTCTTTAAGGGGATCACATCTCCTTTGTTTCTAACAACTAAAGAAAAGTAAGGCAAATGGGATCCTTCCCACACATCTAGAGGTTAGGATGTCTCAATTTCAAGGGACATATTCAAAGCCGCTCAAGCAAAACTGGAAAATCAGTAGCTCAGAGAACAAAATAGCCAAGGGCTTCACCTGAGCCTTGACCCAGAACTCACAAAAGGTGAGTGGGATCCAAGTTGTCTTTCTCCCGTTCAACGTTTCGGTCCCTTTCTTCAGGGCTGGCTACAGCCTCAGACAAGCGCTGTCCTCATGGTCATAACGTGGCTGCCGGCAGCTGCTGGGATGACAGTGTCCCGGGTTCACAGGCAGGTGGGAGAAGGACCCCTTCCTTCCAGAAATGCAGTAAGCCCCTACTTACTCTCGGTTGGTCCTACCAGGGCACCGTGCCCATCCCAGAACCCTCCTCAGGGCAAAAAGCATGGAATTCCCAAAGTGGCTGACTTCACCCAGTTAAGGCTCACCTTAGTGCTGGGACTGAGGACCTGCTCAACCAAACCATAAATTCTAGAAAAAGATATTGATTGGTGGTTCCTCTAGAGCAAAACCTTGCTGACGTTACCTAAAAAGATGGGGATAGGTGTAGCTCATATAAAACAACAAATAATGGCCACAAATAATGGCCCACTGTATGCATTATGAAACTGTATCTGGCGCTGGTAACTTGCCCAGAATCACAGAGCTCTGGGGGTTTGTGTTCATATTCTTTTAAACGACAGATTCATCACAGCAGTTTATTCACCTGATGACGGATTAATAAGCAATCTGTGGGCAAAGCAACCCAGAGCTTGCGGAGCTGCTGAGGGTTCGGTGGTGGAAGGCAGCCGGACCAGCGATCCCCCCACGATCCCCCCACGTTGCAGACCCACTGCTGAGAGCTTCAGTGCTCATCAGCGCTTCCCACGCCAGCCTGAGCCACGGGCCTGCCGTGCGGGTCCCCCAAATCCACATGTGGAAGCCTAAGCCCACAGAGATGGTGTGAGGAGCTGGGGTCTGTGGGAGGTGATGAGGTCATGAGGGTAGAGCCCTCCAGGAAATGGGGTCAGTGCACTCCCATAGAAGAGCGCCCCCAGAGCCCCCATGCCCTTTCCACTTGTGAGGACCCAGTAGGAAAGCATGGTATGATGCGTGAGAAGGGCTCCCACCAGACAACCGACGTGCTGGCGTCTTGATCTCAGACCCCAGAACGGTGGTGAATGAATATCAGTTGTTCCTAAACCACCCGGCCCCTGGCGATATCTTATAGATGCCCGAACAGACCAAGACAGCCTGCAAACCCATCTCTTTTTTCCCTTACCTTGAGGTTCACAGAAAAACAATTTAAAGGCAAAAGATGACTGAGGAACATGGTACGTAACCTTAGCTGGTAGATGAAGAATGCCAGCCGTGGGACTGGAGAATCCAGGTCACATAAAGGCCCCGATTCTGTCAAGAGCTGCCAGGAGGGTCCAGTGGTATCTGAATTCCGGAGAACAGCAAACAATTTTCAGTGTAACTATATCATAGATGGCGCATGAGGAATAGTTGTCATAAAAAATTATTTTTTAACTGAAACGCAAGTTTAACTGGACACACCGTGTTTTGATTCTGCTAATTCTCACGGTCAGTGCCTCTCACAGGGACTGCTGCAGAGCTTGACAAAAGGCTTTCCAATGACTCCTCGTTGCCCGAGAAAGACCTCGACGGCTTGTCCTGGCATCCGAGGTGCCTGCCTTCCCCAGGACGTCCCACGCCCGCCCTCCGTCACCCACACGGCTCCCTCTTGCCACCTGGCCTCACGCTTTCCATGGGGTCTCCACCCCCTGGAGCTGCTGACCGCATCGCTTCTCTTCCCAGAACCTGTAAACTCTAGACCGAACATCACATCTGTGGGCTCTTCTCTTAGGAAACCAAGCACGAATAATCGTTTTATTACATGAACCACCTCCTTAAGTAAGGGCTAATCTATAAAGAGACACACACATCCTTGTTCATTCAAAACAGAGGTTTGGGCCCTGGAAAAAGTGGGGGAGCCGGTAGAATGATGTCGGGGACGGCTCCACTGCAAGCCGTGGGAACCGAGGGACCGCACAGTGGAGCGTCCCCCAGACTAATGCAGTGCGGCACATGGTCTCCCGCACAGTGGCCCCTGGAGAACAACCTTTCCGTTCACCCCTGGGGGAGTGCCTCCCACTGGTGGGGCCAAACGTGAACCCTGGGGGGGGATCGGAAGGGCATAGGGGGCCCAGCGGCTCCTGTCCCCCCACGGACATCGTGTCGCTGGTGAGGCTTGCATGTTTACCCCCCGACTCTGCGTGGGTCTTGTGCAGACCGCCTCTCACATCCTCTTGAATTGGAAACTCCCAGCAAGCGCGCAACAAGTATTTAACAAAGGAGTGAGCACATGCGGGAACGAATGGACCAAACTCAGAAACACAAGTGTCAGAAGACGCCTAGCTCCCATCAGCGGCTCCGTGTGTCATTTTTGCTACTTGGTCACAAGCCCTCCGCTGGGGCCCTGCGGCTTCACGGGCAAATCTGCAGGAACGTCTCCTCCCTGTTGTTGTCAGCAGACACTCAGGAGTCCGCGTGGAGGCGGCTCTGGGGGCTGAACCCGCCGTTTACAAACAGAAACGCTCCTCTTCGGAGACGTGCGGATGATCCTCGGTTGTGCCGCGTCCGATCCGCAGAGAAGCAACTTCTGTCTTTTGCGTAACTGCTGTCTTTTCTGTGATGTTGTAGCCATTTCTTAGTGATCAGATGAATTTATTAATTCGAAATCATTGTTTTAGGAGTGCGATTTCTTGCCACCTCAGACACTGTAAAAGCCATACATCCACGCTTCAAAGAGGAGAAACAGAAGAGATTTTCTCCAACGGTGACATTTTGCCATTCGGGAAAACGGAGATGAACAACATTCTAATCCTTGTACAAGCTTCTGTCTCTTCGCCTGGGGCCTCACGGCCAGAGCGCGCCCAGGACCTGTCCTCCACCTGCTTGTCATCATTGTCCCTGGTGTCCCCCGTCTCCTCAGGGAGGGCCACGGCTGCCACTCATTTTTCTCATGGTCTGTGACATACACTTCATGTGACGTTGGCAGGAAGCCGAAGTCACAGGAGAGGAGAAAAGGATACCCCCTGCTTGCATCCCTACAAAGTAGAAGCTTTACTTTCCTATCAGCTCGGCATTTCTTCATCTGGAAAACCATCTGATTTCAACAACATGGATTCTCAAGTTCTGTCCAACTCAAAATATTCATGAGTGCGTAGATTACAGCTTTACACGTTCGGGTCCACCTGACAGAAAGGTATGAAATGGGTACAAATTGGGTGCGGGAAATCACGGTAAGTATTGTGTCATCAGATTTATTATAGAAGCAGATTCCCCGGTCGTCAACTAGTCACGGAACATGAGTGCCCAGTGACGTCGCAGAAGCGGTGGGGTGGGGAGCTCCGAGACCCCATCCTTCCGCTGCAGGGACGAGGCGGCAGCAGGAAACCGAGAAGAACTCTGAGACCTCATGGAAACTTCACAGCAACCGAGGGGGTGATTAGTGAGGGACGAGGCTTCGGAGGCTGTTGGAATATGCTGTGGTGTTTGTGGTCACCTGCTTAGCCACCCCCATGCCCCAGGGTCATGGGCAGGAGTGACCCTCCAGATGGCATCTAGCGAAAGCCTTCAGGATGTGTAGTACCGTGGATGTCCGGGACAGAGGATGGCGGATGCGACAAGCAGAAGAAACCACCAGAAGCCCAGGAAGCAGGAGGCTGATTGTTCTGGGAAGTCTGAAGCATGACACGTGTGCCCAGGGCTAAACACATGCTCGTAACAGAACCGAGGGGACCCTGCCTTTGTGCTCGCAGGACGGGAAGCCAAGGCAGGGTTCTACGTGGCTCGGCGTGGTGCTGAAGGGATGCCCTGCTCAGAGCCAATCTGCAAGCACTGGGAGATTGTGTCTTTTGCACCCCAGATATGAAATCAACTCCCCAAGTCACCGTAGACCACTGAGGTAGCAGAATAGGGACCTCAGTGACCACGCACAGCAGGAATGGAAGCTTTGTAAACAACAGTTTGGAAAAGTCACTCCACAAACGGACGACTACAACCAGCAGTCGACAGTTGACGAGCAGCAAACAGTCGACAAGCAGCAAATCCCGGTGCAGGGGAGGACCTGGTCCCCAGAGTTACCACACTACAATATTCACCACACCCAACTGCCACCAAAAATTACACGGCGTACAAAGAGACTGGGAAGTATGGCCCATCCACAGGATAAAAGAAGTGGACGGAACTGTCCCCAAGGAGGTGCAGATATTGCACTTTCATTCAGCCGTGTTAACATGTTCACAGAGCCGAGGCAGCCGCCGGTAAAGAATGAAAGGAAACCAGGGGACCGATGAGTGAACAAACTGAGGACATTGATAAAGAGTGTTATAAAAGGGAACCAAAGGGCGCCTGGGTGGCTCAGTCGGTTGAGCATCTGACTCTGATCTCAGCTCAGGTCATGATCTTAGGGTCGTGAGTTCGAGCCCCATGTTGGGCTCCACACTGGGTGTGGACCTTGCTAACAACAACAGCAACAATAACAAAAACAAAACAAACAAACAAAAGGAGCCAAACAGAAATTCTGGAAGTGAAAAGCACAGTAGTTGAAATCAAAACTGCTAGAAGGGTTCGACAGCCGTCAGAAGAACCCGTGAAAGCACTAAAATAATCCAGAATGAGGGCAGGAAAGTTTGTTGGTTCTTCTGGGCTCCGGCCACCCTTCTGTTACTTGCTCTTTAGGACACTTTCCTCACCCGTTGAGAAAATTAATGCAGCCTCACGACTCTGCTCTGGACCTCCCAGCAGAGTCTGAAGACAGAAGACCCGCAGCTTGCTTTATCCTTCGGTTTCTCCAAAGCCCTTCTCTCTAGTAAATAGAGCAACAATTTGTCTCCACAAAGCTGAAGAATATAAGTCATCAAAAGTGAAGCAGCTCAACAAAGGTCAGACACACAACAAACTAAAAAGTGGGTTGTTCCAAGTTTCAGGCTCTAAGTCTATACTTCTGTAAGAAGCTCAAAAGCCAAGTATTGACCTGGACCCATTCATACCAGCTATGTATTCAGAAGCAGAACTAATTTAAGTCTGTCAAAGTTTTCCAGAGAATGTTACGGATCGTTCTAAATGAACAGGAAGTGTTTTCTTCTTATGCATCATTATAAGGTGATATAATTGAAAACTTTATAATTTACATTTTAATATGTTTCTGCTGAACTTGGATCCCTATGATTCATTTAACTTTCTCATACAAAATTTGGAATTTGACAAAATGTAAAATTGTCCATCCAATCCTTTACAGAAGAAAGTGTGATTAACAATTCCCATTCTTGAATAAATCAGAGAGGGAGATAAACCATGAGAGACTCTGGACTCTGGGAAACAAACTGAGGGTTACAGAAGGGAGGAGGATGGGGGGATGGGGTAACTGGGTGATGGGCATGTGTAGTGATGAGCACTGGGTGTTATACGCAACTAATGAATCTTTGAACACTATATCAAAAACTAATGATGTACTATATGTCAGCTAATTGAACATAATGAAAAAAAAGAAAAAAAAAACCATTCCCATTCTCTTCTATACTACCAGACAGATACGATGATGATTATAATTGCTTCTATTAACGATTTTGTTAATAAGACGCCCCATATTTTGAGCATTTAGCATGATCTAGGTACTATAACCATTCCAGGCAGACATGGTTTTCTGTAATTCTAACCAAACATGAAAATCAAGTCAATTTATACATAAGGAAATTGAATCTAAAAAGCTTAAGAAATTTGCCCAAGTATACACAGTAGGAAAATTTGAAATCAGATCATCAAAGCCAACAGCCACTCTTTCTATTAGACTTCATGACCGCCACACTCACCTTTAGCATACAGCTGATAATGCAAAGTTCTGAGGTGGAACCTTAGAGACGTTGCTCCCATCAGAAGCAACTGGGTCTGTGCTCTGCACCCATGAATGTTCCAGGTGATCCCTGGGTAACAGTGAGCACAGCCTGGAAGCATGGCAGTCACGCAGAACAGGGAGTCAGGGAAATGGGTTCAATTCAGTATCTTGAGCAAACTCATTGAGACAATTTTCTGTCCCAGTAATGAGACCTCAAAGTATGACTACATGATGCAAGTTTTAAGAGGAAAGAAGATATTTAGAGAGAAATTAATGCACCTAATAACAGTTTGTGGACATTTGGCAATATTAAAAAAAACTTAGCTTAGCACTAGCAATTTATAATTGTTTGAATGCCCATTAACTTCCACACAAGCAACAGAGAAAGTTGAAGACGGACAGACAACCACCAGCAAGGTGCAAAGGGTGAGTAAGGAAAGATGACACAGCAGTGATAGGCAGTAAGAGGAGAGAACTTTTAGATACAAGTAGGGAATGACGCTTTCTCAAACTTCACAAACTTTGCTGTGGTTTCCATGAAATTCCAAGCATCAACCACATCAACCATATTTCCGTGTTGGTAATGTTGAAAGAAATATATTAAAAAATTTCCAGAGCTGCTTCTCAAATTATATTTTCACTTGACAATTAAAATTAAATTATTTTATACATTTCCCTTAACACTTCATCATCAAGATGGGGAGACACTAAATGCTGAGATCAGGAACAAGGCATGGATGTCTCCTCTTCCTGCTCTTACTCAATATCATTCTGGAAATCCTACTTAGTGCAGTAAGACAAGAACAGTTAATAAAAGATACACATAATGGGAAGGAAGAAATAATACTCTCTTTGTTTGACTCTCTTTGACAATCCCAAAGAAACCGCAACTAAAAATCCTGTGACTAATAAATAACACTAAAGTTGTCAAATACAAGGTTAATATACAAAAGTCAATTGCTATCAACTAAAGCAGAAATGACAACTAGACCTTAAAACTAAAAGCACAACATGATTTACATTAGTACCAAAACCACGAAATATTCAGGTACAAATCTAACAGTTTATATATTTATATAAAGATTTAGATTTAGATAAATCTAAATATCTATAACAGTTATACTCAGAAAATTACAAAACTTGGATAAAAGTAATCAAAGAAGATTTAAATAAATGGAGAGATATTTATTCATCATGGTCATAAATAGGGAATTCAAATTGTCAAAATGTCCTTCCTTTTCAACTTGGTCTATAGAGTGAATGCAGTTCCAATCAAAATCCAAAAATCTTTTTTTTTGGATATCAACAAACAGATTCTGAAGTTCACATGGAAAGGCAAAATATTTAGAATAGTCAACATAATGCTAAAGTACAAATTTGGAAGCCTGACACTCCCCAACTTCAAAACTTAACATAAAAAACTAAATTAATCAAAACAGTGTGGTATTGGTGAAAAAAATAGACAAATATATCAATGGCACAGATTACAGAGCCCCCAAACAGACCCACACAAGTATACTCAGTTGATCTTTGACAAAAGAGAACAGCAACTCCATGGAGAAAGAAGAGTCTTTCCAGCCAACAGTGCTGGAAAAAGTGGACATCCACATGCAAAAAAATGAAGTCAGATGAAGACTTTATACTTTTTACAAAATTCACTCATAATGTATCATAGACCTATATGTAAAATTCAAAATTATACAACTTCTAGAAGATAACGGAGGAAAAACAAATCTAGGTGACTTCAGTTTTGGTGATGACTTTTTAGATACAACACCAACATCATAATCCATGACAAAAATATTTGTAAGTTTGACTTCACTCAATGTAAAACCCTCCACTCAGTGAAAGACCCCATCAAGAGACTGAGAAGACAAGCTGCACACAAGAGAAAATATTGGCAACACGTATATCTGATAATTGACTGTACCAGAAGTATCCAATGTTTTAAAAACTCAGCAGTAAGGAAACGAACAACCCAATGCAGAATGGGTAAGAATATATGGACAAGACACTTCACAAAAGGATTTGCTAATGGCGATCCATCATATGAAAAGATGTTTCACATTGTAGGTCATTAGGAAATTGCGGATTAAAGCTATAATGTGAAAGCAGTCCACATCTACTAGAACAGCAAAAATGCAGAACACTGCCAACACCAAGTGCTGGTGTGGATACGGGGCAACAGGAGTGCTCATCCACGGCTGGTGGGAATGCAACCTGGGGCAGCCCTGTCGGAAGACAGGTTAGCAGTTTCTTATAGAACTAAACATAATGTTACCGTTCCATCCAGAGGTTGAGCTCCGTGATATTTACCCAAATGAGTTGAAAACCTGCATCCATACAAAAATCTCCATACAGGGGCGCCTGGGTGGCTCACCCATTAAGCGTCTGCCTTCGGCTCAGGTCATGATCCCAGGGTCCTGGGATCGAGCCCCGCGTCGGGCTCCCTGCTCGGTGGGAAGCCTGCTTCTCCCTCTCCCACTCCCCCTGCTTGTGTTCCTTCTCTCACTGTGTCTCTTTCTGTCAAATAAATAAAATCTTTAAAAAAAAAAAAACTCCTTACAGACTTTTATAGCAGCTTTATTCATAATTGCCCAAAGTTGGAAGCAACCAAGATGCCCTTCAGGAGGTGAGTGGATAAGCAAAATCCATACAATGGATTATTGCTCCATGATACAAAGAAGTGAGCTGTCAAGACACGGAAAGATGTGGAGAACACTTACGTGCATGTTACTAAGTGAAAGAGCCAATTTGAAAAGGCTGCCTTCTGTTTGAGTCTAACTATATGACATTCTAAAGCAATAAAACTATGGAGACAGTGGAAAGATGGGAGGTTGCCACGGACTGGGGGGAGGGAGGGATGAACAGGCAGAGCACAGGAGTTTTAGGCAGTGAAATTATTCTGTATGATATAGGGGTGGACGCATGACATCCTACATTAGTCAGAACTTGTAGAACTATTCAAGAAACAGAATGAGCTGTGATGTGAATTATGGACTTCAGTGAATGATGACATATCAATATCAGTTCATTAATTTTTTTAAATGTATTTATTTATTTTAGAGAGAGAGAGAGAGAGCATATGCATGGTGGGGGGGGAACAGAGGGAGAGGGACAAGCAGACTGTGCTGAGTTAGAAACCCAATGCAGAGCTCCATCCCAGGACCCCAAGATCATGACCTGAGCAGAAGTCAGGAGTTGGATGCTTAACCAACTGAGCCACCCAGGTGCCCCAAGTATACATTTATTTTTTAAATAAAATGAAAGAGCAAATGCAGGAAAAATTATGATGGCATTGATATCTACTGTATAATAATATCCACTGTTTGATAAAAAAAAAAACTACTGCTTTTGGAAATGACAAATGGGCAAGGTGTCTGTATCTGAGAATCTGGAATAATATGGGGGCCGGGCTAATGACGCTGAGGCTCTTTCACTAAGGCACATAAAAAAGCTTCCTAAATTAGAACAGAAATTAATTTATAGCATATATATATATATATATACATATATATATATATTTTTTTTTTTTTTTAAGAGAGGGAACGAGGGGGAGGGGCAGAGGGAGGGAGAGAATCCTAAGCAGGTTCCACGACCAGCATGGAGCCTGACTCAGGGCTCGATCTCATGACTCTGAGATCATGACCTGAGCTGCAATCAAGAGTGGGATGCTTAGCCGACTGAGCCACCCAGGAACTCCTTGCTAGAGCTTCCAAAACAAACATCATGTTTATCATAAAATACATCAGTTGCAAAGCGTACAGTTGGGTGTTCAAGAACCAGTAGTTGTTACTATTAAGGAAAAAAGTTAAGGTTTACTTAAAAGGATAAAAGTAGGATATATGAGAAAGAATGGTATAGAGAAAAAACTGAAGGCAATTTTTGAGAATTTTCCTTATTTGAAGAAACTCACCTGTTTTCAAATGAATAAACATGTCTATGACTAGGAAAGAATCTGGAACGTGTTAGACAATCAAAGAAGTGCTGAGTGAATCAGTGAGTCATGACTGGGATACATAATAAGAAATATAGGGGACGCCTGGGTGGCTCAGTGGGTTAAGCGGCTGCCTTCAGCTCAGGTCATGATCCCAGGGTCCTGGGATCAAGCCGCACATCAGGGTCCCTGCTGAGCAGGGAGCCTGCTTCTCCCTCTCCCTCTGCCCTTCCCCACTGCTCATGCTCTCTTTCTCTCTCTCTGGCCAATAAATACATAAAATCTTAAAAAAAGAAATAGAAACATAAGTGAACACGGCGCACCTCTATACATGTGTGTGCACGCATGAGTGACCTACGCATACCACGTGCACGTGTGTGCATTCATTTGCACAGGCCGCGGAACGTCAGCGCCAAAGCAGAAACTCAAAACGTAAAACAGAGAAAAGGCAGATCACCTCCTCTCTCCCCAAAATGAGTGTCAGACCAGCAGTGGCCTTGGCCTCAAGCAGAGATAGATTTAAGAAGGCAACAGAAGGCCGGCCAATGTCAACGTGAGAAAAAGCAGCTGGTCACTGAACTGAGTCATCATTCAAGATTACGTGCAAAAGAAATAATTTTTTTTAAAGAAAGGACTGAGCAAGGTCAACATCATTGTGGAGGGAGCTAGAAGAGGACCGGAAGGAAATCTCATCCTGAGTTGAAAGAACCCATGAGCTCATTCATTTCTGAGTAGATCGCTAAGTCTAAATAAAGCATTGATTGAAAGTGTGTCTTTATGTGCAAACTTGTCCAGAGTGGGTTTATGTGTAAGCGGCACCTTCCCACCACAGACGAGTCGGCCCCTGGCAACTCGCTTCCTGGCCCAGCCACCAAGGGCGGACCACGGTTATTTTCCGCCTTGACAATTAAGCTCACATAGTTAGGCAAGCATTTAAACTCAAATATTTCGTATTGCAGTCACTGCAAAAATAGTATGCAATATTTCAGAACAGTGCTTCATGTAAAGCCTGTTTCCTCTTTGAATGTGAGTTTAGGAACTTATTTTGGGCTCATCAAGCACTGGGGTCGGTTCCAGGGGACTTGGAGACACGGCTCATACCCAGCAGTAAATCAGCGGCCAGGAAAGATGAAAGAGTAAAAGAAGAAAAACTAACAATAATTTGTATGGAGATACCAATTTTGAGTGAACTAATAGTATTTAGTTTTAAATTTCCTTTAAAGCTTTGGGAGAAAATAAATGCTGCAAGAAATCGTAGCTATAAATAAATGCTCATTTGAACTCAGCTGTCCCATTTATTTGGATTTACCTCGGGCCACTTCTGATTTCCATTCAAAGCTACTCCCTGTGCCAGGCGTTTGTAGAAAAGCTTCTCACAAGCAGCCTGCACACGTGGGTTCTCAGCTCATGGCGTGCACGTTGCACTGAGAATGGCTACGGGAGCTGAGAACAGACCCACGAAGGGAATAAGCTCACGAGCCAGCGTTGGCCCGCGGGACCGCCTCAGGTCTTCGGTTTTAGGGATGGGTGCGCCCAATACTCTCCGAGTACCTGCACCACTACTGAGATTTAGGCAGACCTGGCAGAGCTGGGGGCGGGGTCTGGGGGCTTCAGACCCTGCACTGCTGGGGGTGGGGTCAGGGTCAGGAGGTGCAGACCCTGCACTGCTGGGGGAGGGGCGGGATCAGGGGTGCAGACTGGGCACTGCTGGGGGCGGGGCCACGGTCTTTGGAGCACACTGTTGGAGAAGTGAGGTGTGTCCCAGATGGACCTCGCTTCTGCCTCGACTCTGACGTCTGATCTCAGATCGGCATCACCGCCCACCTTGCTGCACAAATCCCCTGTCCCTGGGATGAAGCTAAGGACACACCTGTTCACAAGCGGACTGCAAAACTCATGCTTTCCCAGTGTCTAGGAACTTAGCACACCCCTCCCCATCGCTCTAGGAGGTGGCTGCCCGGTATTGTCTTAATCTCCTTTTCTATATAGCTGAGTAATTTTCTGTGAGCTTTAGGACAGACTTCTGAATGCACGGGGGGAACATCCCACACATGTTATAAATGCAGGCCGGACACTTGAACAAATACAGTTTTGAACAAATAAAACCTGTGTGGCACATGTAAAGGAGAATGTGTTTCTTCACTTCGTCAGTCTTTCGGAAAAAATCTCCTCGAAGGAAAACGCTTTCCTTGTGCTGCTGGGAGAGTCGTGTGCAAAACCATCCTGGTCTCACTGGGACTTCATGACGTATTAATTTACACGTCTATGAGTAAATTTATAACTAAGTGATCCTTCAGTTGTGCGGGTGTTGATAATGTTGGCAGATGGGCGGGGAGAGGATGTGTGGATGTGCAGTGATGGGGGGTTGCTAATTAAAGAGGCCAACAGGTATGCTAAGTAAAGACCCATGGGAGGACTATCCATGAAGGAAGGAAGGAAGCAGAAAATATGTCTTGGAGGGAAGTTTTGAAGCAGAACACAAGGGCAGGGCCTACAGATGCCACTGAACTACTTGATAATAAACAGCAAAGGGTCTGGAAATGAACCTGGCTCGTGGGAGCCATGCAACAGAGTGTGTTAGTGGCCCCTGTGAGAAGAGGAGGTCCAAGAGCAGAACAATGCCCCACACTGGGAAGGTGCACCAGAGGACATGCCCACAAAACCCACCTGAGAAACAGGGAAAAGGGATAAAAGTGTATTTCAAGGTCCGAAAGATTCAAGGTCATAAAACTGGACTAAAAGATTTGCAAGAAGATACAACAGAACACAAAGATTTTTGGGGTGAAAAATAGAAAATCATTTCAGAAAATATGAGGAGTACAAGAACAAATAAACTCTTGGATATCAAAGGACTTACAAGACAGCAGATAGAAAGAACGACAGTTCTGAAAGTCAAAAGGAAGGACTACTGATTATGGCCGAGTGAGAAACAAGGATCCTTTCCCCAAAACCCACTATAAATCTGGACAGGATTGAAAAGCAAAACAAACAAAATAAAAAACCTTCAGCATCTTGGAAATCAACCAAAGACATAAACAAATTTTGAATTTATGGTAACCACAAAAATTCCTTCTGATAAAAGGATTTTGGAATTTCTGGTAAGAGATTCCCCAGGTTCCATACGTTGCTAGAAGGATCACAGCACCCAGGAAGAGCAGCACAGGGTGAGGTAACGGGTCATGGGGCTGGGGAGGAGGTTCTGCGCCCCTGTCTTCTCTCCACTCTCCTGGGGTCCAGCACGGCACCATCCCGGGACAGCGTGTCCCCCAACCAGGAAGCTCCCGGGAGCCCAGCGGGCAGAGTATTACTAGGGCTCCATTAGGGAGACATGATGGAGGAAACCGTGTCTCTAGCCCATAGATTGGGCTGGCCCCCAATCCCCACCCTATTCTAGGGGTGCACAAGGATCAGCTTAATTAGCATAAGAAAGATAGTACTAGCATCCAAGAAATCCCATGGGCTTTCGGAGCTCCGTGCCAGGAACCAGGGACGAGGACCAGATATGTCCTTCTTCCACCACAAATACGCTTGTTGATAATACCACAAGGAAAGAGAGAGAGAATGGAACTGTATTAAAGTTTCTGTATTTTACCAGAAGTAAGTTAGCATTATTTTGAAGTCACTTGTGAGGAGTTAGGAATCATACTGCGATCCCCGGAGCAATCTCTAGGAGAACAATTCCAGAAACATAGTTTTAAAAAAAGAGGAATTAAAATGGCATACTAAGAAATTGCATAACCCAAGGGGCGCCTGGGTGGTGCAGTCAGTCAAGCATCTGACTTTTGATTTTGGCTCAGGTCATGGTCTCAGGGTCGTGGGATCCAGTCCCATGTCCAGCTCCATGCTCAGTGTGGAGTCTGCTTGAGATTCTCTCTCCCTCTCCGTCTGCCCCTCCCCCTGCAGGCTCTCTCTCTCTCTCTCTCTCTAAAATAAATAAATAAATCTTTAAAAAAGAAAATAATTTATGTAACCCAAAAGAAAGCAAAAAAAAAAAAAAAAAAAAGCACAGAGAAACAGAGGAGAGACATATAGACAATAAATAGAAAACAGGATATGGACATCTAACCACACCAATATTTACTCTGAATGTCAATTATCTGTACACTCCAAGGAAGGGCAGAGATTTTCTGTCTCAGGTAAAAAAAAAACAAAAAATGAAAGATCGGATGACTCTGTGCTATTTCCAAGACACAGACTTTAGATGCAAGGACACCGATCGTTTGAAAGTCAAAAGATGGAAGAAGGCACTTTAGGTGTAATAGATTGAATAACAGGCTCGCAAAGATACCGGGTTCGGGTCCTGGAACCTGAGGCGACTACTTCATAGGGAAGCAGGTCCTCGCAGATGTCATAAAGGAGCTTGACCGTCTCCCGGATTGCCTGGTGGGTCCTAAACTCAATCACAAATGTCCTTACAGGACAGACAGCCAGATTATGACACAGAAGAGAGGAGGCCATGGGACCAAGGAGGCGGAGGTGGGAGTGACCAGACCACAAGGAACGAAGGGTCAGACCCCAGAGCTGGAGCGACTCGGAACAGACTGTCCCCTCGAGCCCACACCTTGGTTTTGCCCCGGAGACACTTGTGTGGAGCCTTGGCTTCCAGAGCTGGGACGGAATAAGTTTCCTTTGCTGTGAGCCACCAGATTTATCCAACACATTTTAGAGGCAGGACTTCCAGAGGGCTGTGGGAGCCTCGCACACGCTCTCCTCAGGGAAACAGTGCTTAGCTGGTAAAAATTACTTTTTTAAGCCCAACCTTTTAAAGCACTTGGAAGCGGTTCTAAAGGTGCACAGCGAAAGGAGGAACTTTTACGCACGAAAAGCTATTGCATCTTGGTAAGAGCAGTGAGGACCTGTGGCTTTTGAGCCAGGAGCCATCCCCAGCCTCCCGCTCGGAGCCGTGCAAGTGCCACTCTGGGGACAGGCTCCTGCCCCCCAGCTGTGCGTTGGGGTAGAGGGGGATCCCGGAACCGTCATTAACCCGCTGTTCTGTGCTGTGTGGGCTTTCTCCCTGGCAGGCGCGGCCCAGAGGATTGGCGCTCCCTTTATCCTGCACCCCACTTGTAGGGCTGGGGCTCTCCCCAGGTGCAGCAAGCTGACGGTACCCAGCCCATCTGGCTCATGGGGCGAGGCTCCGTGTTGGGGGGGCAACCCCAAAAGATCAGGGGCCTCTGCTCCAGGATCAGTGAGCACGTCCTTGCCTGGCCCCCGTTCACCGGTGCAGAGGCCCGCTGGGGAAAAGCAGGCTGCAAGAACATCCCCGCGGGGACTGGCTTTGTTTGGGATGGAGTGTGGGGAAGGTGGTGCCCACAGTATTCTCCCAAACCGCAGAGATCTGAGGGGTGAGCAGCTGACAGGCCGGCGCTGGGGGCCGGCAGCACCCAGGGAAGTGGTCGGCCGGCTACAAATCTAACAAAGAGATCCAGAAAAAGAACTGCCCTGCAGGGGTTGAAACCAGCCTCAAAACCTGGGAGCATCCTGGCCCTGCCAAAAAACCCAATGGTAATTGGATCAGGCTGTGAAAAGTGCTGTGGAAAGCACTGTAGGATCGGCTAGCAATGCGGGGAGGCTCAGAGCCGCGAGAGGGACAACAGAGGCGGGCCGGCCAGACGCTCAGCGGGGAGCCGGGGACCAGCGCCCAGGGCCCCGCGGAAGCCACTGCAACAGGGGCTCAGAGACCACGTCACCGCCACGGTTTGGGCTCAGGCAGAAGGCTACCCCTCAGTACCGTGGGGACAGACACTGGCCGCACTGGGCCAAGTCAGCCAACAAGAAACACCAACAAACCTTGGGTGGGGTGTTCTCGGTGTCCGGGCTGAGGGCACTCTACCAGCTAGTATGTCCAGTTTTCAACAAAACATGACAACAGAACAATGGCAGATTCTTCTTGCCTCTCACACATCCTAGGTGGGGGACAGCACGGGCCTTCGATCTAGAACTACCAATGGACACAGACCAAAAAAATAGCTCCTTAAAATGTCCATTTGGGGGCGCCTGGGTGGCTCAGTCATTAAGCGTCTACCTTCGGCTCAGGTCATGATCCCAGGGTCCTGGGATCGAGCCCCGCATCGGGCTCCCTGCTCAGTGGGAAGCCTGCTTCTCCCTCTCTCACTCCCCCTGCTTGTGTTCCCTCTCTCGCCGTGTCTCTCTGTCAAATAAATAAAATCTTAAAAAAAAAAGAGTAAAAATAAATAAAACGCCCATTTGCTTTGGCTAAGGATCGGGAGAAGCGAAGTTGCTGTGGCCTGAATGTTTGTCCTTCCCCAGATTCCTCTGTTGGAGGCCGAATCATGGTATTAGCAGGTGGGGCTTTTGGGGGCGAGTAGGTCACAAAAGTGGAGTCCTCGGAAACGGGGTTCGTGTTCTCCTAAGAAAGACGGGAGAGAGGTGAGCCTTTCTCCCCACTCGAGGACTCAGGGAGGGCAGCTGTCTGCAAGCCGGGAAGAGAGCCCCTCGGCGGACACCAAGTCCGCTGGCACCTGGGTCTTGAACTCCCAGCCTCCAGGAGTGTGAGACGTAAGTATCTGCTGTTTGACTCACCCAGGCTGGGCAGTTCTGGGACAACAGCCCCGCCGAACCACGGAATACCCTTCTGGCAACACCTGTCCGATTCCTGCCAAATACCAGCTGAAAGCACAGGTTCCCACCGGGTACAGGGCGCTGAACAGTTAGTCTTGCACCACCTCCACCACCCTGAGCTTTTACCTGGCGTGGACCAGTGTGGGAGGGGCCCCCAGGCAAAGCCACCTCGCCCGTGAAGCACTAGCTCTCCGGTTCGGTGATGGGTCCATTTGCGTTCGCCCTATTATTACAATTTTCAGCTTATGCAGGTCACAAAAGTTGCAGATAATCATAAAACAGCTTGTAGAGGGAAAAAAAAAAATCACTTGTGTCTTACTATTTTCTTTCTCTCGTTCACAGTATAACTTCTTTGGGCGAAGTCTCAAGCCCTTAACTTTTAGGACAAATGGAGGCTAATCAAATGTTCTCTCTCTCAAAAAGTCCATCTCTCTGCTGCAGAAAGCCACGGTTTAAGAGGTGACTCTGGGAACAAGAGAGAGGCATTTGGCCCACTGTCCCACTATTTCCAGACCTCTCCCTGTGATGGTGGATGAAGCTTAGGGCTGCTCCCCAAACCACTGGGGAAGGATGATACACAGAAGAAATACACCATGAGCAAGGCATCCTTTTGATGCCATTTGGAAATACTATTTGAAAATACTATCATTTGAAAATACTGTCCACCCGCTGTCTACACTGCGAAGGCCAATAGTGGTATTCCTCTCTGGGGACTGGACCACACAGCTATGATCTGTGCCCACTTCTTCTGATTCTCAACGCTCGGATCTTAATCAGTGTGCATTTCTGCACGCCCCTCCAGGACCGTGGCCCTCAGGGGTAACCTGAGTTGGTCACGTTCCTTCAGGCTCCCACCCTGCCTCGGGGGATTGCAGGGGAGGTGGGCACTGGAAGGGGGAGGAGAGAATGAAAAGCACCCAAATCGAGTGCAGGGTGCTTTTGGAAAGGGATCAGGACTCTGAAGGAAAACACAGCATGTTCTGAGGGAGGATGGGGATGTTTAAAGAAAAGATATTACACAGAACCACACTGTTAGCTAGATTTCAGACAGTAAGTAGATTACCAGGGAGAGATACGGGGAGAGAACATTCTGGAGATAAATCACTGAGCCTATCAGAGAGGAAGCTGATTCATTTCCTCAACTGTGTCTCGTTAGTGCATCCGTAAACGCCAGTCAAGCTGGACCGGGTGCCAAGTCCAGACTCTCAGACGCTCCCATCCCGGACCCCGGTCGTAAGAAGAGGGACATCTTGCGGGGTAGGACCCACGGGCTGCCCGTCTGCCCCCTCCACCTGTCCCCCGGCTCTCAGCCCCTCCAAGCTGCAGACACGATTCTGGGATTGCAGGGATGGAAGAATACCGTCCTTCCAGGGGACCCCTGTGGCTCATTTATCCTGCGGGCCCATCAGCATCTCCGAGCGTGCTCACCAGATGCGGAGCTCCCAGATATTCTCCCTGGCCACTGCAGCCCCACAGACCACACGTGTCTTCAGAGATGTCCTCTGAACATGGGTGCTGGGCGCTGAGACCCAGGTCCTGCCCGAGGTGAGACCAGCACCTAGGCAACTTGGTTCACACCTGTCTTTCTCCTCAAGCTCTGCCGTGCTGATGTCGCTTCAGCAGAATGAAGTTTGAACAGGTCACGTGATGCGTGGATGACATCAAGCTTCGGTTACAATGACCGACGGGCACAGGGCTCCCCGCACAGTCTCCGGCCACAGCTGCACACGAATGCATGCACGTACCCTCTCTCTCATCCCGTGTTAGGGACTGGCAGGTGGCTCAAACACCATACGCAACAGATTAGATATATTAGCTTTTAGAGAAAACAGTCTTTCTGCTAAAAAACGATCTTGTGGGTCTGGGTTGGGCAGGCTGCATTTAACTGAACTCATACCCTGGATGCTGGCTGCTTCTCATTTCACTTTTCTGCTTCAAAACCTCACCCTGGGTCCAGACAGAGCAATGGAGCCCCCACAGCCCAGCAGCCCAAAGGATGGCCTTTTCGATCCCCGTTTATCGTTCTGCTCAACGCCCAATCATGGGCTAATGGCAAGTGCGTGCACGCAAAGCAGTTCTGCATTTTCTATAAACACTGCTGATACACGTGTTCTCGACCAACGGAAGGTCACTCTCCTAAAAAAATCTAACTAACATCATGAACAACATAACACATATTTTTCATTTGGGGGCTGGTCTGTCAGGATGCTCAAAGCTTTATAATGTGCACGTTTAGTTTCAAAGGCTTCCGTGGCATGGATCTTAAAGAGTCACATGGGAGAGGGGGTCTGCATGAGAGTGTGTCACGGAGCGAGCGTGAGGATGCAGTGTGGCAGGGGCTCCGGCTGGTCCAACCCCCCTTTGCGAACGGCACTCGGAGAGACAGGAAGACGGTTTCCCCTGACGCTGGATCCGTCTGGAAATACAGGCTCCCCTGCACGGAAGGAAGCTCGTTGTGCAATGTGGAGGAATGGCGAGGACGGCGGATTTGTCATGGAGCAACTCAGCGGAAACAGGAAACAAGACGGTGCGTCTAAATGGAAAGGTCTGTTTGGGAAAATGGCAAGATCGGGTCCGGTCAGGCCCACGATCATGGCTCCGAAGCGCTTCTCAAGCGTGCGTGACTCAGCATTCCTGCAGCTGGAGTCAAGCGTCAAAGAGAACACAGCTCCCTCCGGACGGTTTCAGAGAGTTGTGTTTCCCAGCCACTTTCAGACACGCCACGCTGGGCCCCGGCCAGGTTCCCCCGTGGTTGCCAGGGACCGGGTCTGTTTAGAGCGCACTTGAGTAAGATTAAACTCTGTGAACTTTATCTTGTTTACCGATCACTCAGCGAGACAACATGCAACCAGCAGACGCTGGTGACGCTGGAGGACGTGGAGGATGCAGGGTTCAGGTCTGCACGCGGGGGTGTCCGTGAGTCGTCTGCTGCAGCCCTCCGTGAGGGCGAGCGCCGCCGGCACCGGGAAACGTGTGCCGGGTTCCCTGCCGTCTGGTTGGAAGCCTCAGCGGGGAACCAGCTGGCCTAGGGGACGCTGCGCGTCTCTGCTTAGGGACTGTCTCAGGGGCAGACCCCCTCCTACGTTCCGAGAACCAAGGCTCCGGGAGCTGGAAATCAACCAGGAGATGTTACATAACCGTCCTAATAGAAAATCGTCCACCCTCTGCCCAAACGCTTGCATTAATTCTAGCAGTTTTCTCGCCCACGAGGATGAAGGGACTCCCAGACCACCGTCCTAGGTGGCCCGTGACGCTAAGCCTACTTGCCGTGCTAGACTTGTCAGCAAAGGGTTGGCCGTGGAAGGGACGCAGTGAGGATTGCCCACCGCGCATCTCCGGGATCACCACTCCCTTCCGGGGGCTGGTCCTCCATCTCTCGCACATGTCCGCTGTGTCAGCCCATCCTCCCGGCAGCCCCGGCGGGCCTTGCCTGGGGTTTCGCCTCAGAGCTGATTGGCTGGAGCCCCAGAGATGCTGAGTGACTCTGCCTCGAACCACGCACCCCATGCGTGGGGGAGGTGGATCGTCAAATCTGGTCCTTCCCCTCCAAGGTTGGGGTAGTTTGCTCTCAGGAAGACGAGTCGCTGGAACGCATAGCCGACTGCTTCTCAAGACTATTTCCTACCCGTGGAGAGCTTCCTGTCAAGATGGACATGACCTGCTCCAAAGGATGCTGTGCAAGGGAGCGCCGTGCACGGTGGTGGGTGCTTTTACCTACAAAACCTGGGGCTCGATGACTGCTTCAGTCCAGGTGAGCAGGCGGGTCCCGCTGACCCTGCCCTGCCCACACTCTCGTGAGGGACCCGGCTCCCTGCCTCTGAGTGTCTTAAACACCAACAGGGAGGACACTTTGGTAAGTGGCTTATTAGAGAAATAGATGACTTTGGTGGCCTGTGTCTTCAAATGTGAGTGCAGTGACGAGAGGCTTGGTCAACGTGTCGGCCTCACCTGATGCATTAACCTGCATCCAGTTAGCAGGAAACAAGACCGTGTGTCTAAAGGGAAATTTAGACAAAATCACCTCAATTTCCAATCCTGATCCAAAAAAAGGAGAGAAGGAGAGAGGGCGGGTGGGGGAGGGAGGGAGAGAGAGAGACTGAGTCCCGGCCAGGAGAGGCGGGAGGAACGGGGGGGGCAGGAGAGTCTGCGTCCAGCGCAGCAGAGGGGGTGTGCACGACGCATGAGGGAAAGGACCAGCCAGAGCATCAGGCACCTTGAATGGGTTCCATTATGTTCACACACACATAATTGGAGCTTTACCATATGTCAGTTCAATTGTTTGGGACAAACCTCCAGCCTCGGGACGAGGCGCAGGCTCGCAGCCGAGGGGCTGATGGCCGGCTCAGGGCCACCCTTGGCAAAGACGGAAGAGGCTCAGAGGGAGCAGCAGGGCCCAAGCACCTGCACACACAGCAAAGACGGGCTGCCTCGCATTTCTTATCGCCACCGTCAGTAGCCTCCGAGCCCGAAGTACAAACAGGTCGGTCCAAGCTGACGGACACCAGGGCTCTCGGGCCGCTCGGGGCTCAGGGCGGCGGCTGCTTTCCCCCAACTCAGCAGCCCCTGGGCTGTCCTGGGGATCTGTTTCCTCCACCCCCAAGGCACCCCCCGTCCTCCGTTTCTGGAGTTTCCCGACCGACCTGCGGTGCAGGGTCTCCGGCCTTCCAGGTGATGCCGACTTGAACTCTCCCCACGGCACCCCCATTGTTACTGAACTCTCCCCACGGCACCCCCATTGTTACTGAACTCTCCCCATGGCACCCCCATTGTTA